>NC_139516.1:149791942-150030065 GCF_947247035.1 Vipera ursinii | reverse complement strand
GGGAAAAGTGCCCACTCAGAAGCACTACTCAAAGTACTAGAAATAATATCAAACTAAATGGTCTGATTTAGATAAAGCAGCTAATGTTTATATTCTGGTTTCTTTTCAGATTATATAAATCTTTCCTTTTACAGTGGCAACAGTATCTTAGACATATAAAACATGAAAGCTTTGATGGCATGGAATAGACTGTTATAAAATTGATTACTATAAAATATTTCTGAATGACTCCTCTACTGGAAACTAAATCAAATTTCTTGGATTCAAAAAATTATGAGATGAAAAAGGAAAGCCCTAATTAACATTTTATAATTGGTCACTGATTTGATGGGTATCAGTCAACTTTGAACACTATGTTCTTATGTAACTTTTATTTCTCTCAAAAATGCCCACAAATTTAAAAATGTATTAGGTAATATATACTAAGTGCATAGTAGAAAATATTAGTCAAAAGTTTAAGGGTCAAACCATCATCACTGCTTGTAAAATTCAGAATATAGACCTATCTTTTCATTACTGAGGTAAAACTCAGGAGTTATTTTAGGTATTCTGAATTTTTACAGTGGCAATATCTGTATCTTAGACAAATACGATTTGAAAGTTTCAATAGCATGGAATAGACTGTTATAAATTGATTACTATAAAATATTTCTGAATGACCCATCTACTGGAAATTAAGTCAAACTTCTTGAAGCCAAAAAACTATGAAATAAAAAAGAAAGCCCTAATAAACATTTTATAATTGGTTACCCACTCCATTTAAAATCCAGTTATCTCTCAAAAGAATTGATATGAATTTGTGCAAGGAAGTTAAGGTTTATTTAATTATTATTTATAATTAGATTTTTTGGTTTCAACAAACCATAGTTCATATGACAATTCTAATTTTGAGAAACTATATGTCAGAGTGTTAATCTCTACGCTTTAGCTAGACTAATTATGACTTTTGATTGTTTTTTTAATTTGATCCTTGGTTAGCTGATCTTGAAAAGGGAAGCAGGGTTAGACCTAATTAGTATTTGGATGGGTAACTATAAGAAAATCCCAGGATAGTAGACAAGTCTGAAAATAAAACAAAACAAAACCTGGAAACACTGGCAAAGCACTTTCACATTTCTGCCCAGAAAATCACACAGATGTTCCACAAAGTCAATAAGAGCTGACGTTGACCCAAAGGATACTTCCTACTTATAATTTTATTTTTTAATAGTTCTTGTGATTGCACTGTCTGGGAGTTATAGTCACATCAAAACTGGAAGGCACTGTTGGATAAAGCTTTGGTAAGCCACAAACATGGTTTATATATTGCACTGGCTATTCTCACAACAGAGATCAAAAATTATTACAGACCAACTCTTTCCAAGAAATTTCTTGAATTCAGCTAAACTTTCTGGTTGTTTATCTTAATCTGTAAAGTACAATATTGGCTAGGCCAGAACAAGGACAATGATTATACAACACAAATGTTGTGCAAGGAGTAAAACAGGAAATAGGTAACATGGTGTTGGTAAATCTATGGTTCAAACACTGGGATTAATGTTCCTGCTTTTGTAAGTGTTCCCCATCTTGAGTTTCTGAAAAGCCTGAATCATGCCAATTCTTTTGGGTCATTTTTGGATGAATCTATACAAATGTTACCAAACTGTGGATTTATTGTTTTTCCTTATGAACCAACAAAGTTTTTTTGCTGTACAGGTTTTTGTAATTTTGCTCTCTCTAGGCTTATAATACTATCAGCATCCCATACATCAAAAATAACATTGTGTAATTGGAGATTGATTTATCTTTTATTGCCGTTGTTGTTCTAATGGCAACTAATGCCAAATCTAATGGAGAATCTAGGGATTAAGCTATGGAAAATAATGTTAATGGTAGGTGAACAAGCAGGCACAATTAGTTCATCCAAAGGGTAAAATACATCTGGAGTGAGTTATGCCGAGATGCTAAGCAAACCAAGAAAAAAAAATAATTCCACAGATGTAGCTATTTCAAGTGTAAAAATATTTCAGGCATACTAAGGAATCTAGGCTTATGATTCAAGATGAAACATACAAAAACTTTTAAGCTACACTTGCTATTTTTATACACAATTGAGATTTCTCATGAAATCATGTCAGACCATCAGCATTCTTCTCTGATCATTCAAGCCAGTCTCTTTCAAGATAGCTTTTTAGCATGGTCTTTGATAGGATATTACAGCAGCCCCTTTTAACTGAATACCTATGGAACATATTTCTTAAAACTATGCAAAGGTATTGTCTAGGCAAAGCAAACTTGAAAGACATGTCATTTAAAAAAAATGTAACAAACCACCAGCTGTCGCAGCCACATAATGTGCTCACATGATTATATAAGACATCTATTGAAATCATCTAGATCCCTAGAGTTTTCTTCTAATCATTAATTAATTATTCAAAATATTATTGTGATAAGGTATCACCCAAACTAACCCTTTCATAATTAGGATATACAATGCTGAACTGGATTCAAAACTCCCCCCCCACTCCTATGCCAGTAATCTTTTTATTCTAAAAAAAAAGAATTCCTCTACCTGCAGAAGATTTTTTGGATCGATCTCTTTCACTACTCTACCAGTTTACTCTTTCTTTTCTACCTGAAATTGGTACAATAATATTAACAGCAATGGCAGCCAAGCACGTAGGAATTATCCTTTATAAATATACTTTACTCTAAAAGCTTGGTTAGATTATGAAAATAGTTAGCTTCAATTTAGCTTTGAGCTAAATTTCTGCATGGTTTTCATGCTACAGGTAGTCCTTGAGTTACGAGTATAATGGAGCCTGTACATTCCACTCATAACTCCAAAACTCAAACGAGATCACTCCCTTGCTCGTTAAGACGCAGGCAGCTTGTTAAGTGCACATGAGGTATCTCAGGATGGGGAAGGCCATTACGAGGGGCCTAGTAATGGAACAGGCCCCCAAGGCCTCCCCAACTCAGCATAAGAAACCTCATGCTTCCTGTTTTCACCAGGAAGGGGCTTGAGAAATGGCTTTTACAGGCAAAAATGGAGCAAAAGAGTGGAGCACACTCTTCGTTTTCGCCAGGAAAGGGCTTCAGAAAAGGCCTGCCAGTGGGGCGCTTCAGAAACGGAAAGGACTGTCACATGGAGCTTCAAAACACAGCGAATCCCTGCATTTTGAATAGCCCCATAGGCGCTCAAACACTTTATTCAGATGGAGACCTCAGTCACACGGAGTGTTCCTTTCTGTTTCTGAAGCGCCCCACTGGCAGGCACACAAACCTTCCACTCTCTCTCAGGTCTAGATTTGGATAAAGAGTGTTTGAGCAGCAGCGGCTTGAGTTTCTCCGCTCCGTCCGACTGGAAAGAAGCGGAAGCGCAGAGCAGGATTGCTCTCAATAAGGCCGGGGCACACAAGTGAGCTGCACACCCGTGTCTTTTTGCGAGCAATCCTGCTCTGACCCTCCGCTTTCTTAGTTTTGGACAGAGCGGAGAAAATGAAGCTGCTGCCGCCACTTGAATGGGGAGGAGCACAAGGAGAAGAGAGGTCAGGATTTATGCCATTGGCCGGTCAAGCAAGGAGTAGGCCAGGCAGAGTAGGTGGCTGGCTGGGGAGGGGAGATCACAGCCACTCAGATCACTGTTGCTGTCACCGCCATCAGTAGCTTGGATGCACTAAGGGGATTCACTTTGCAATGCCTCGCCACTCAGTTGAAGGCTTCATTCCTGCCCTCAAACCAAGGCTGGCGCACGTGAGCAAGCAGCGCACCTGGGCCATGGACGGCATTGATTCCTGCACCCGGCTAACTCCAATTCCATGCTTTGCCCCTGTTGTGATTCAGCGTCAGCCTGTGGTTTCAGCAGCTGAATCGGACAATTCTGAGGAGGAGGAGGAGGAGTGGTTTGGAGAGCCTTTGGTTGCAGATGCATCGCAGAGCTCTCAGCCAGGCCCCTCCCGTCTTGTTCCTCCTCAGACCCAGCTGTGTGAGCCTGAAAGATTAGATGAAGACGATCCACAGCTGGCTTTGTTCAAGGACGCTCGAAGCAGGAGGCAGACAAGCAGAAGTGAACAAAGAAAAGCAACGAGGCACCTCGGGAGGAGGCAAAGAGAAGCCACGCCCTGAGACTGTTGTTTAAAAGGGGAATGTGTGGGAGGTGCTGGTTGCTGAAGGCAACCGTTTGCAGAGCTTCTGATATAGTCTTGGTCTGTATTTGTTTTACTCTGTTTTGAACTGTTTCATTTAGTTTTTGTAAATAAATTTGGTTGGCTTAATTCCAGCCTCTTGAATATAACAAAGGGGTTGTCCCTGACATTTCTGCAGGGCCGGTTGTAGGCTAGAACAGAACAGCCCCATAGGCATGCAAACAAAGCAAACACTTCCCCCCTTCAGAATGGAAGCTTCTGGGGCCATGATCTCTTTTGCAGAGAATTTGTGTTTGAACTTGCACGATATTACGGCACCCAGGAGCTTCCATTGTCGGCACAAAAAGCATTTCCAAGCTGACTCTCCTCTCCCTCAAAGGGAAAGAAACAGTGGGAGAGAGGAGACAGATTTTGCAAGGTGAGTCCAGCATGGCAGGAAGGGAGGGGGAAGCAGTTGTGGGGAGCGGGGAGAGGAATAGGGTGAATATTGCAGAGTCTCTGTGGTTGCTCGTAAGGGCGAATGACTGCTGTGGTAATTTGGAGATTTACTCGTAAACACTAGGGGGCGCTGATCATGTAACTTCGAATGAGTGTTAATTGAACGCTCGTAACTCGGGGATTACCTGTATACTCTATTAGTATGAAAACTAGACAACATTCAAGCTATATTTAAACAGTCAATTTGCAGATGTAATTAATGATGAAAAATATGATTTTAAATAGTTGTCATTGAATATAGTTTGAGAAGTCCACAATGTTCTTTAATGTTTGCAGAGATTTGAAATAGCAACTACAACACACATTGTAACATCTTGCAACAAGAAGTTGATGCAGTCTCCAAATTGGCTAAAGCCCATTCACACAATCTAGAAGCAACCAAGTAAATTGTACAAAATCAAAATTAAATAAGGCTACTTTACATGGCAAGCCATTAATGTGCAACCACTCAGTGCATATCTGTCAATTTCAGCATGGCAACCCAGAGCTATTTCTAGAATATATAAAATAGTGAAATCTGCAATGGTAGAAAATGGATCCATTTGCCAACACACAAAAGGCAACGTAAGTGCTTCCAGGGCACTTGTAGTTCTAAAATTGGGCCTTGTTTGTTTCTCCTGCACAAAATAAAAAGACATTGTTTGAAAAACAATATACCCAGCCCAAGCATCACAAAAATGTTGGTTGGGGTTCTATATTCTTATTAATTAAAAAAGTTAAATTATCAAAAGCTAAGGCATACCAGATTTACACTGAACGATGTACTTTGATCACCAGCATCAGAGCCTCTTACAAAAACTATTTATTTCCTGTTGTTTTTAATAATTGTTCCTCTCTTTCATTTTTAATGCACAAATATTTATTATCTACTGGTCCCCCAGCTATGAATTTACTAACAGCATATGTTTCTCACAATGGCTGCACTACTTCAATTTGAACAAGATTGTTTTAAGCAATTACAAGTTGGCTTCTTATTGTTTCTCCTAGTTCACACAGCATATAATCTGGCACATCAGAGAAGTGATTAGCATTGGGTTACAATGATGATTATACAGATATTTGCTAATGAACTCATAGACATCTATCTATCTATCTATCTATCTATCTATCTATCTATCTATCTATCTATCTATCTATCTATCTATCTTATATGACCACCGATATTATATATTATAATCCAGGGTGGCTTAAAACAATATTATTACTTTATATCAAAGAACAACAATAATTAAAAAAAAACTTCCAGGCCCCCAGAGCAAACACTCCTCTATATATCAACATCTGGATTTTTTTTCTAGGCTCCAGTCCCACCCCTGATGCAACAGCCAGCTTTTCAAGGCCCTCCAGAAGACAAGAAGAATTTGGGGTTTGCCTGATTTGAGGATGAAGAATGTTCCATAGGGCAGGGGCCACTATAGAGAAGGCATGCTTCCAAAATCCCAGCAGGTGACAGCATTAAAGGAAGCGACACTGATGTCTCTTAATGTCAGGATTGTTTTGCAAATAGGTTTACTAGAGATTAATCTAGCTAGGGTTTTTTTTTGTCTTTTAGCAGGCTAGACAACAGTTCTTTTTTCATGAAACAGATTTAATGACTAAATTCACACTACAATAAGCTCCGTGCATCATGTTTGATGTTGGTTTAATAAACTGTGTAAACCTAGTAAAGTGATTTGTAAATGATGGTTTACAACAGTGTGAGGTGTGGATCCACCCAAAAGTGGTTTATGGAACAGACACTGGTAGAGAAAACAGAGTTTAATATATTGCATGGCCCCAGTAACTTTGTGTTAATTTGTTTTGCTTTCCTGAGTCCATCTGTTTTGCCCCTTTCTTTCTCTTCTTCATTTGCTCTGTTTCTTCTATTACCCGCCTCCCCTCGAATTGTTTTGTTCTGGTTATGTAAAAATGTCTGTCTCCGTTTCCTCATTCAATTACTGCACACATCTGGGCAAGCTTGACATTATGAATTAAAGTCCAGATGGTTCGACATTCTTGGCCTACAACTGGATTTAGAATTTTTTGTGACTTTAACCACTGGCCACCATATGAATCAAGAAAGTGCTCTGGTTTTAAGAGAGCTCTAATAAAAGAGAATTTATTGTTATAGAACAACTATTGAGAATTAGTTGCCCCATATGCTATTCAACATAGAGATAGAGCTCCATTAGGCACTCTTAATACTCCCAAGACTGCTTTTAATGCTCAAGAGAAGATGGTTATTTCTGAGTATCACGGGCTCTTAGTGCTTTCCAAACAAACCCAGTACAATCAATTACAGTTAAATGAAGCCAGTGGACATCCAGGTGCCTTGATACAGCTGCTTTTTCAGCAGCCAGACTCAGAAGAACCTACAAGGCACCTGCAGCTTGATATGGAACATATCATAACATCATTGCCTACTAAACTAAAGCAAACACAGTCCATAATTTTATGCATTTGCCAGCAAGAATGCTTCTCTGAATTAACATAGGATAATTGCAGAATACAGCTACCTGTACCGAAATAATCTTGATGTACTGAGTACTATTGGGACATCTGGCACTAATAGTAAGATAATGCAGTGATGTTGAAATATTTTAATAAGGTAGGATGGATATTTTAATAAAGGATGGTTCCTTAAATGTGATAATGTGAACAACAAGTTATTTTGCTCATGTATATAAGGCCCCGCTTCGTTTAATAAAGTTGCTAACTTGATTTAACCAAGAGCCAGTCAGCCTTAATGTAAGGCAAGAATTCATTAACTCATGCTACCTTGGAAGTTAATGTGCAAAAACTGAAGTGTTCAGGCTGAGATAACATTGACAAACAAAGGCTAAATTATATGGATGGATTTGTTTTGGTGTTCTGGGCTTCAGATTTTTAACTTTAAATAGCTTCTAGTCAAAATATTGTGCTTGTGTGTATATATACAGTATCTGTGTGTCAAGAGTGCTGTCTCTGAACAATACTTATGAACACTGGAATTGTTTTTTTTTACATTAACATTGATTATGCACTATTACTGAGAGAAACAGCTAAGGAAGGAGAACTAATGGAGTTATTTCATGTGGTTCTGGAGAGCTCTTCATTTGAAGATGAAACAGATTCCTCTGAAACCCAAATTTTGAAAAGTTTCAGAAAAACAGCTTAAAGATCTTACTGTGAACAAGTTCCCAGGAAGCTCAAATTTCACAATTGTTCTGGGGACCCAAGTCTGACTGAGAAGATAAAAGTACTCCATAGCCATGAGGAGAGAATCTGGACTTGAACCTGGGAGCTCTGGTTTAAATCACTGTTCATTAGGCAATTCTGGAAACAATGATTGGGCTTACATATCACACTAGTAATCCATGAGTGATATATATCATCATTATTTTCATATCTCAGACTTTGCTATCCTTGTCTGATCCATGTGAGGCAATCAGAAATGAGAAACCAAATGTAAATAAGATGTAACATGTATTCTTATCAATAGCAGCTAATCAAAACCATATAATTTCTTTCCTGCTTTTTATAAAGTGATCAAATTAATATTGAACAGAATTAAGTCCAGCCTATTGGTTTGGCCCTCTACAGCAGTCACAAGTTCTCATGTGGCCCCTTGGGAAAATCAATTGCCCACCCATGGACTGAAGAGACAGAGAAGTTATCCTTGAACATTCAATTTTGTTCAATATTTTATGAGAGAAACTCTGAACTTTACATTAATAAATTACAACAGAAGCACCCAAAGATTCCTCCTATCCTATCTAATTTCACTGGATAATTTTTAGTGACCGACACCTGAGGATAAGATCCATGGTTCTGGTTACACTATTAATGCTAATTTGATTTTTCTCTGGTTAAAAGATGGAACATTTCATGTGAGATTAGTGGATAAATCTTAAGTACAATTAATGTATTTTTATATAAAGATCCCAGTCAATCTTTAGAGAAATGATACTGTTAAAAATACAGTTCTGACTGGTAGTTCTGAAAAATTACAAACTGGTTTGCAAGTTAGCACAACTGACAAAAAATTCTCAACTCCATCAGTTTGGAATGAAACTGAACTTCAGTGGCTCTTAAGTTCAGAAAAATAAAATAATGTTGGCAAACATTATATGTATTTATATTTATCTCTTCAAAAATACTCATCTCAAATTTTAGAAATAAGATTGAAATTACTATCGTTTCTCCAAACCAGACATAATAAACTTATATTTTTAAAATTCTAAATAATTGTTTTTAGAATTTAAGCACACATAGATACAACAACAACAAAAATTACTAGTACCAACTGAATTAGAATGATAAAGCTCCTCTTTTGACTTAAGTATAAGGGGTAAGAAAGTGTACTACTCACCTCTGTTAAACCAGAAACTTCTCCCCGGGCATATGGCCTTCTGATAGATGGAGTGAACACTTTGGCCTCTGATACTGGCTGTCCTCTCATAAAATGCTTCCCTGCTTCAAAAATTTCCACTTCTACCATCTTACCCATGAATTCAGGGTTCTTTGGTACAAGAATCTTTAAAAGAAAATATATTGATTATTTTTCCTAATACTTTGAAAAGTAATTACGATTTTACATTCAAAAAAAGGAAGAAAGATAAACATAAAGAGTGTCATGTGGTATCTTAAGATTCGATAGCATTTGCCCTAACAGAAACTATACAATATTAGCCTTTTAAAAAAACTCTGCCCACAGCCCGACGTTCAATCCTGACTGGTTCAAGGTCAGTAAAATGAGGACCCAGACTGTTGGGGGCATTATGCTGACTCTGTAAGCTGCTTAGCAAGGGCTGTAAAGCACTATGAAGCAGTATATAACTCTTAACTGCTGTTGCTATTGCTAGCAGTGAACTAGAAAATATTTTTCCAATTAGAAGTTGATTTCATGTTTCTAATTATTTAGAATCTAAATAATAATCTAAATAGAGATATCTTAATATGAGAGATGCCATTTTTAAATGAAGACAATGAGGGGAAATCAATTAATAGAAAAAAATCATTTAAATTAATCTATTTTCTGCAACTTGGAGAAAACAGATGTGCTTGACAGCTCCAGTCACAGGGTTGGTGGAAACTAGATATCAAATTTGTGAACATTACTTCTGAGAGTTACAGTTAAGGATGACAAATAGGACATTTCCCCCCTTATTTTTAAAATGTTACCTGTTCGTAGAACTTATTATGAGCAACATAAAACTTGGAATCAAAGGATTCTTCTGTAACAAGCACTTTCTGTCTCTCCCCAATCTGTGAAATAATAATAAAAAAAATGCAAGTACATAGCAGTGAGTGAAAAGATGCTATTGTAAATCCCCCTTTCTCATGCAATTATCAGGCTGATGTGAAATAATTTAATAGCCACTGGAGGAAAAAAAACCTATTACATCTAATTATCGTTTGGACAGATAAGGGACTAAGGCCCTTTCTACATATAAGGGATGAGGTGATCTGAGATCGATGCGGCTCTTTTATTCCCCTAACACTGTGTTGCTTCTAGCTGTATTGAAAAGCTGAACCAATTAACTCTGCAAGTTAATCATCTTGGCTTATGCTCCAGAGGAAAAAAAAACACGTGGTGATGACAGTTTCCTCCACAGCAGCAGGATAGAACAGCAGAAATTCTTACCTTGTCCTGCTTCCCACCCACCTCTTTCCTGTAGAAATGAATGGGCCCTGACTTTTTGGTTTCTGGCTTGCTTTCCCATGTGCCTTCTATGGCCATGAAAAGACAATATGGCAAAGTGAAGACTGAGAATGGAAATGAGGCATTAGCAGAGTGTGATGCTGTCCCATTGGCTGGCTGGCTGGAGAGGGCGTTGGTCAACCTATATGAGCACAACTGCTAAGACAAATGTCCTTCTAAGGCAGAATATCAGCAAATAGCCTGAGCCTGCAAAGATGAAGTCAGGAAAGCTAAGGCGCAAAATGAACTAAGGATTGCGACAAAAGTCAACAACAACAAAGCTTCTTTTCAACATGTAAAAAACAAGAAAAAAGTCAAGGAAGCAATTGGTCCACTAATGGGAGAAAATGGCAAGGTGATGAGCAACAGGGAGAAAGCGGAACTGCTTAACCAGGTTTTTTTGCATCTGTCTTTATACAAAAGGACAAAATAGTCCAACCTATCAAAAACAATATCGTAAAAAACAGATTAGGAATATAAGTAAAAAAAAGGCAAGAAAATGGTAAGAGAGCACCTGTCCATCCTAGATGAGTTCAAATCACCAGGAACAGATGGATTACAATTCAAGGTTGTGAAGGAACTGGCAAAGGTGATCTCAGAACCACTGAAATATATCTTCCAAAGATCCTGGAGCACCGGGGAACTACAGAAGACTGGGGGAAAAAAGCTGATGTGGTTCTCATCTTCAAAAAAGGAAAAAAAGTGGATCCAGGAAACTACAGACCTATCTGCCTGACCTCAATACCTGGGAAGATTCCAGAAAAGAGAATCATGCAATGAATCTGCGAACTCCTAGAGGCAAATAAAGTCATAACCAAAAGCCAACCTGGGTTTGTCAAAAACAGATCACGCCAGCCAAATCTTATTGTACTCTTTGACAAAATTAGTGGACCACAGAAATGCTATGGATATAATTTAATTGGACTCCAGTGATGAAGCACCCACAACTGCTGACGGCAAGCTGTTCCACTGGTTAACTGTCCTCACTGTTAGGAGGCTTCTCCTTAATTCCAGATTGCTTATTCCCTTGATTAATTTCCATCCACTGTTTCTTGTCCTGCCTCTGGAACTTGTCTCCAGAAGTTGTGAATGCTCCAACACTGGGAAGTTTTTAAGAAGAGATTGGACAACCATTTATCTGAAATGGTATAGGGTTTCCTGCCTGAGCAGGGGGTTGGACTAGAAGACCTCTAAGGTCTCTTCTAACTGTTATTCTGTATTCTGTATCCTCCATGGCTGTAAGAGATTAACGATGTTTAGATTATAGAGTGTAATTATTTCAACTAGCAGTAATTAATTCAACTAAGCAATTTGAATACAAATCGTTTTTAAAACTAAAACTAATTTCCATTGCCAAAAGAACCCCTTCATTATGAATCTTAGATCTATTAATAATTCTCAGAATTATTATGCTGGAGAGAAGGAATTGCTTTACAGAGCCTTGGGAATGTTCTTTCCTATGGTAGTTATATTGATACAGTGTATTTTAAAAGACCTGGATATTGTCTTCTTTTTTTGTAAGCTCTTTGTACAACTCTTTCAAGAGGGGGGTGGGAAAGGAGAGGGTTACAGCAACCATCCTTTAGATGTGACTGCTTGACTGTTTCTCAGCACTGCCCCCAAAGGAAAAAAAGTAATCAAGACCACCAATATCGATGTTACTAGAATAGATTTTCTTGCAGTATGTTCCTGGCTCATTTTGACAACCACATTTGCTAGACCTCACACTTTTATCTGGAGTCTAAAAATATTCACAAAAATGTATCTGTCTGCTGTTGGACAATAATTTCAAAAATACCATATTGCAACCTTAATCAAAATTAGAAGATTAAAATCATGGAGACAGTGCATAGATTAAATTATTAGCAGCCTTTCACTGTCGTCCAGGGAAAACAATCACTGGATTGTTCTGCAGCAAGGAGATCTCATTGTGGATATGGCTTTAACCAGGAAAGGTTTACAAAATACACTTATTGCAATGCAGTGTCTTTGCAGTATTTAATCTATAAACTGTAATTATAAATAACAGCCCCAAACACTGATTTTTTTATTATTTTTGCCAAGATATTTAATATAGGAGCCCTGACGGTACAGTGGTTATTATACAGTATTGCATGTAAACTTTGTCCACAGCCAGGAATTCGATCCTGAGTGGCTCAAGGTTGACTCAGCCTTTTATCCTTTCGAGGGCAGTAAAATGAGGACTTAGATTATTGGGCGGCAATATGCTTACATTATAAACTGCCCTGAAAGTACTGTAAACACTATGGGGCAGTGTATAATTTTAAGGATTTCCTGTCTATCCTTTTTCCTATGTCAGTGACCTTCCCAGCATGGCTGACTTCCTGTCCGCCCTCTGTGGCCATCCCCCTGTTCCTTTTGCAGAGGCCTTCCCTGCATAGGCAACTTCCTGTCCATTCTCCTCTTTTCCTATCACAGTGCATTGAGTACCAAACAAACAATGAGTACTGGGACATTTTCATGTCAGAATGTGAAGTTTTGAAGCAGTGAGGTACCGAGGTAGCACTGTATTTCAAAGAACTACAGGTAGGTGATTCTTGGTGAAATAGCTTTTCAGAAGAGGAATGGTAGTACTGCAGAGCTCTGATATATTATACTGCACTCCCTCCTTCAATTTTTCCTCACAATAACAATCTCGCATAGTACGTTATTGGCCCACAGTCACTTTTAAGCTGCCATTTTGAGTATACATTACTTAAAACTGCTTCTCCCCAAACCTAATTGTACATCGCAGACTAAATATCTTTTGGATTTCTTCAGATTGGCTTTTCTAAACCCTTGCATCATTTGATAACAGCAACAATGAAACAGATTGTTATTTTTATATTTATAATTCATATTTTATACTACCAAAAGCAGCCTACATAACGCTTCCTCTTCCTATTTCCCCACCACAGCCACCATTTGAGATGAGTTGGGCCGAGAGAGAGCGACTGGCCCCGAATCATCCAAATGGCTCTCATGCCTAAGGGAGGACTAAAATCGGCAGTCTCGTGGTTTCGAGTCCAGAAAGTCGATCACTGCACCAAACTGGCTCTCAATGATTACTGCCCCAATGTGTACAATGTATGTGGCATTTGTAATGCTGCTCACGGAAACTCTTGTTTCCTCTCTTTCATTTAGCCAAATAGAATTGATCTAAGCAACAGATGCACACAGTGCAAACCTCCATCTTTTCAACTCTTTCACTGCCTGGCTGGAGCCTTGAGAAGCAGGAAGGATTAAACAGAAATCAAAGGAAGCAGGGCATGAATAGTACCTTGTTAGCATGACAAAAGGAATACCTCTGTTGTTGAGCATTGGGCAATGCATCTCATTAAATTCAAGCGAAAGAACAATTATTTAGGCCCCCCATGACTGTTTTTGGCAGTAGGCTCTGTATCAGAGAGCCTATCCAATCTGTGGGGAGAGCTGCGGCTTTCTCAGCCCAACAATCCTGCTTCAGGGTAAATCGCCCAGTTCTTAGTACTGTGCACCTGCATCTGACTGCTTCATTTTGATCTGGTCTCCTGCTGCGAAAATGTTGCTTCTTCAAGCACAGACATGCCTTGAAATGCAGCTCATATGAAAATTATATTCAGGGATGTCAGCAGTGACCTAAAAATGACAAATGGGCCTCAACTGCATTCTTTTAAAATTCAGTTTCATTTAACTGATTTCTTCTCTACTCTAGTATCTTGCCATATGAAGCAGTTCCATCAAAAACTATATACCGGTAGGTAGGAGAAGAAAATAATATATTACCTATATCTGTATCTTTATCTAACTTATAATCATGCGCTTCATTTGTTACCTTTTCCTGTCTTCCTGATTTTGATTTCTTTACAAAATGTGATTATGAAAGGCTTCTTATACCCAGCATTTTCTCTCACACACATAAACACAAAGACACACAGACAGAGATATTCTTGCTCTTTCCTGCAGAATTAGAAAAAAAAAAAAGAACAAGGATGGAGATGAGGTCAGAGCAAAGCATTCTCCCCTCCCTTTCACTATGAATAATTGAACATAATTATGTGCAAACTTCCCACACCACTTTTTAAAGTATATACATTTACAACTTCTTACTAATGTTTATAAAAAAGTATATTTTAATCTGCATTCTAAGCAGGAGTTGGAAATCTGCCTCTCAGCAAATTCATTTCCTTTCCCTTTTCAGTCTAGTACCCAAAGAAAGCTGACTGGCCAGGTCTCCCTCAGGGCTTTCACTAGGAAACAAAATGGAAGCTGAGAGTGTTACTTCAAAAATCCCAGGCATTTCAAAGGGCCTTAAAGACCTGGCTCTCCTCCCAGGCCTTTGGAGAGATGGACCGCTGCCCCTCTTTTCCCTTTCTGTTCCCCTTTGCCATTGTTCTGCTTCGTGTGGTTCTCATATTTGTTTTATTGGTCCCTGTTTTTAAAAATGTTTTAACAACTGTAAAGTTGTTAAAAAAAAGAGCCTTGGTGGAGCAGTGGGCTAATGCCTCCTTAAGTAACACCAGCTGCCTGCAATTAGTGCAGGTTCGCATCCCACCAGGCTCAAGGTTGACTCAGCCTTCCATCCTTCCGAGGTAGGTAAAATGAGGACCCAGATTGTTGGGGGCAATTAAGCTGACTTTGTAATAATGTCGCTTGGGGTGTGTGTGAAAGCCCTAATAAGCAGGCATATACATAGAATGAAGGCTACTGCTAAGCTTGTAAGCCGCCCTGAGTCTTCGGAGAAGGGCGGGATATAAATGGAATTAAAATTAAAAATAAAAATAAAAAATAAAGTACCCAGAATTATTGGGAGTCTAGAGGCATATAAATTGTATTAATTATGAAGACAATTGGTAAGGAAACAAAAATGGGTTAAGAGTAGCCTAGCCATCCCATTGGCAGCTCTTGTTTGCTTTCATGTGTAAGGCTAAGAGGGAGAAGACCACGACTCTACCTGAGGGTCAGATCACCTAACACATAAGCTGAGGTGGGCCTCCTGGTAGATATTTCTGTCAAGATAACAATAAATACACATTTATAAGAGTGGATAGAATCAATCCAGTGCAACAACTTTCCCTTTATGGCAAGCCTTTTGAAGCAGAACGTATTGTACAGTTTAGATATTGCAATGCTATTCATTGTAAACAGAATGGTCCAGTTCACCATAGCGTAAGATAATAAAATGATCTTAGAAGAAAAAATAAATAAACAAGAGCCACAGAGAGCCAAGGTGTAGATGGAATTTCCTAATTATCAAGTAATGACATTTCCATCAGAGACACAGTCAGGTTCCTCATGGAGAAATTCAGAAGCAATTAATGCCATCGATTAAATCCTAAGAATTGTGAATGAATAGGACAGTTTTGTTTTACAGCTGAAAAGAATTTTACAGCCATATTCAAAACTCATAAAGACCTTGGAGCTCAAAAGAGTATTCAGAGGAGTAGCAAATCGAAGTAAGGGTTCTTTAGATATTAAATGTGTTGCCACTCTTCCAATGCTCATGGCAGCTGGCAGCACTAAAAACCATACAAGAAGAAATCGTGAAACATCCACAGAACAGGATAATGCACAGAGCAGTCAAATTGCAACTAAACATAGAAAAAATGAAAAAGTATATATTGATGGTGAAACCCATCCAATCCCAAATGGCCTACAGTCATGCTGATCTTAATGACTTCTGGAAGAAAGTTGCATCAAGCTAACTTCCACAGCAAGGTTGTTCTGTTATATTGGTACCATAACTGAGAGGTAGAGTGTCCTAGACTAGACTTCCCTTACCTCATTTCACCTCACTAATAGGGAATTATCATCAGCAGTTTTTTCCAGAAGGATTGCCACAGGTAGGCCAATTCTGTTGGAGAACACAACCCTATAAGCATATCAGTGCCAAGTCAGAATGTGGTGCCTCCAATTTTCCACCCTGTAGATAGTCCAGAAGGTGAATTATCTCCAACTACTTCCTAGCTTCACATTAGAAAAAAGGATCAAACTAGAATTATCACTTTTAATGATCTCTAACTTTTATGGAAACACATTTATGAGCAGGGAGGAAAAAGAAATACTTTGTTTCCAAAAAAACTACCTTAAGCATATTTATCTTAACTTTTTAAAATCTGTGTCATAAATTTTATTAAAAAAATAGATTCCTATCAAAGCGTTAAGAATTTTTACCCTCTTGTTTTATCCTAGTTTACCAGATGTATCAAGCCTGTTTGTATCATGTACAATAACATAATTTTATAGGGAAAAAACGCAGGAAGTATACATGCATTTCATATCTATCACTTTTCCAGGAGGATTTTTGTTTTCAAATGAATCCTTATCTATGTATGCATATTTATATTACCATAGTTTAATATTTCCCCCTTTAGCTGGAGGCAATGGAAAGTTACTGTTTCATATAAGATTAAATTGCCTGATTGTAGTTGGAATTGAGTCTTACATATGAATAACAGAAAAATAAAAGAGAATATGACCTTATCTGGTTCTTTCTTTTTCAATACTTTAATACATAAGAATAGCAATAATAATAATAAAAAATTTAGCCAGGGCAAAAAGCAAGATGGAGAAAAAAAATGGAGAATCATCTGTCTTTTAAAACTCAAGAACAACAGATGATCAGAATGTGGGAGCTAGATTTTCTAGAAAAAATAATAATGTAAAAACAAGTATTAATATTGAAAGAGACTAGGAACCATTATTTTGTCTTAGATAGCTTTTATATTCTTTACTAACTCTACGATAACCACAGATGAAACAGAGGGTTTTCAGGGCTTTGGGATAGTTCTTACCCTTTTTGATTTGATGGACAGCAGTTCCCCAGGATTGCCTGTTAGTAACTGTTTTTTTCCAATTCCTGTAAACTCCTGTTTATGTCGTCAGTGATAGTATCTAGTCACCTTGTCTTCTGTCAACCACTTTTTTGATTGTGTTCGATTTTTCCAAGCATCAAGGTCTTCTCCAATGACACTTGTTTTTGTCCAGGTTTGAGAACAAACTAAAACATATCCATTCCTGGTCTTCTATGTAAACTGATAGTATTGTACCTTTACGATTCGGTGTTATTTAGATTTTGTGTTAAATGATTTGTGATACTGCACTATTTCAAATAAATATTAGCCCTTAAATAAAAAAGCTAAGGTACTTAATTGAACACCACGTTTTGTGAACATTTAGTAATGCTAGAGAAATCCAGTACTTTGTAGGAATTCATTAACAGGAGAAAAGATCAAAGCAACTCTACCTTTCCTTAATTAATAAATGTAGTCAAGTTCTGAATGGTTCCAGTACTCTCCTCTGCAAGTAAATAATATTTCTGGCACATGGATGCACTTATAGGTGAATTACACTGTTAATAAAACCTGGGACAGTCCTCTGATGCACCCTCTTTCAATTATGGTTGGTCCTTCAACTGAACATGAAGGAAGCCCTTGAAGAAGTCTTGAAGCTCTGATTGGGAAGAAAGATATCAAGATTCTTAAACAGAAGTGAATTGGGGCAGAACAACAGAGAACCTGGGACTCCTACTTGGAGAAAACTGATGGACTAAAAGATGGACGCCTAGGCTGAAGGAAAGAATGATAGGTTAAGGCATGGTGAACGGCACAGATAGTTGGTACCAGAATTCTAGAATGAGTCAAGTTCTAGAATAAGCCAAGCCAGCTTCATGAGAAGTCAGAAAAAATTCTGCTAAGTCCCTAACCATTATAAACAATTCTGTCAAATTCTTCCAGAGTCTACATCAGGAAATGCAAGCTTAAAGAAAAGAATGGCATGTGTAATTCATGTGTAGCCCATCACTTGGGGGGAGATAGCTTGATGAAGATATCATGGATTCAACCCCCTAATCTATCTCCTGAATTTGCTTTTCTGAAGCAATTAATAACTGGAGGGAAACTTTCAGAAGATGACATACATAAGGTATTGAAACTTTATTATATGACACAATATACAACTTACACTAAACATCAATGTAGATTTTCAAGTTGCCGATATCTATTTTCTGTACCATTAGGCAAAATCTCTATCACCCATACAGTGTATTTTTTATCAGAAGTTTAGGAATTCCATAAGCAAATCTTATGAAGCAGTACTGTACACTTTTCAATAGCAGCAGAAAACAGGTTTTTTTTTACAAACATAGGAAGCTTCCACAAATGGTCCATAAAATCACTACTACTAAGTAATATTATAACATGATTTAAAAGTGACACGTGTTTTTAACATTTTAATATGCTCACATTCAAGATTTCAGAGAAAAACAATTGATCACTCTAATGGTTCTTTCACAGAAACCAAATTTAAGTGTTGGGTGGGATGAAACAAAATACTTACAAAATATGCTCAGCAATCTTGGGAAACAATTCACACAGCCATTTTTGTGAAGCATAAAATATTATAAAGAGATATAGTACAGAACTATTATCATTATTATAACTTCAATAGGAAACTAAACTGTATAATATAACATTCTCCACAGAGGGAAGGTGAATCAATATTTTGAAAATTTTGTGAAGTAATGCCTTTTTTAAAAAACAAAAACAAAAACAAATACAATGCTCCTTTCCTGAGTTTTGCAGGTCCTGTTTAAATAGATTCAGCATGTTTGGCTCAATTGCTTCACTATTCCAGAGCATGAAATTTTATACTTTCCGTAACTATAACTTGTTGAAATTAACCCATCTAGTGGTTCTGTCCAGTATGCAACTATCCTTTTGCCAGGAAATTAGAATCCTTTTCAGTTGTTTCCAAAACTTCATCATGAGTGATCTGTTTAGTTTCTTGACAGTAGAATAGAAATCAGAACAGATGTTGGCTTTATGAATTCTGCATTTCCATTTTATGAATGAAACAGAAATAAAGAAAACCCAGCTATTATTACACGTGAAGCTAAATGGTCAAGTATCAAAAAATTATTGTCTTGATTAATTAACTTTTTAGGAAAGTAATGGATTGGATCAGTTTTCTGTACAAATTAGCTGACATAAATTCGAATTCTGAATTGTATACCTGTAATAACAATTATAATCAAGTAGCTTTAGTTACTAATACTATTGCTGAGATGCAACAATCTTAAGAGTTACAGAGACTGGCTGTGCATAAACATTGTAGGTTTTATACACTTCAAAATGATTGCCTTTGGCAGAGTTTGCAAAATAATTTCTGATAATGTTAGGAATGTTAGCAAGAAGCATTTCAATAATCCCTATTATTCATTTGGATCAGAATATAAAGCTTTAAAAAGCAATAATATTTTACTGTGCAGTATAACCCCAAAAGAGATGCAGTGGCTCAGTGGGTTAGGACGCTGAGCTTGTTGATCAGAAGATCGGCAGTTTGGTGGGTCGAATCCCGAGTGCCGCGTAGCAGAGTGAGCGCCTGTTACTCGTCCCAGCTTCTGCCAACCTAGCAGTTCGAAAGCACATAAAAATGCAAGTAGAAAAATAGGGACCACTATGGTGGGAAGGTAACAGCGTTCCGTGTGCCTTTGGCGTCTAGTCATGCTGGCCACATGACCACAGAGATGTCCTTGGACAAGCGCTGGCTCTTCGACTTTGAAACGGAGATGAGCACCGGCCCCTAGAGTCGGAAACGACTAGCACACATGTGCGGGGGAACCTTTACCTTACCTATAACCCCATAACCTTTATAATGTAAAAAGAATGAAATTGTAAAAACAACTAATGCTACTGATTTTTTTAAAAGGTTTAGAAAACTATTATCAACAATTCTTCAAGCTTATGCTTTAATGGAATTTATTGTCTACTGACAACTGAAATATCTAAACAAACTACAACATTCATAGAGAAGTTATTAATTATTGCCCTGACAAATAAGATGATGAACCTTCAGATTTTTTAAAATAATTTGTGGACTACATAGAAGTTAGTTAAATTTCAGCAGATTTCCATTAAAAATTAGTAACTCAGATATCACAATGTAGAAATGCATGGCTTCTCCTCCAGGAACTGCAAACAATTTCAGCCTTATTTCTCTCATCCTGGTTTATAGAGGAAAACCAAAACAGAGAGAAAGCCAATTTCTCCGTGGGACTGGCAAAGCTTCTGGAACATAGGGGTAAGGAGAATTCAGGAGCCAAGATGAGTTAAGAATTTCTGCCAAGAGGAAACTACCTGCTCTGCAGCCCCAAAGGAAATCTGAAACTGTTTTTGAAGTGTTTCCCCTGAAACAGGAAGCAAAGTAATGATAAGTCAGCTTAGCTTTCCAAGCAAAGTTAACATCTGTAGGTATGAGAGAAATAGAAGCAGAGAGAAAGAACATAGACAGGTGCAGTCCTCATATGGGGAAGAGGCCTAAGAATATTAGTTATTTTTATAATAATTGAAAACACATTTTAAAAAATCAGTACGTAATATCTGCCTAATGCAAGGGTCCCCAACCTTTCTGGATTGGCAGCCCCAGGGTGGGGGGAGGGGCAGATGCTTTTATGTGTGCGAGCATGCACACGCGTGAATGGGGCCACGCACACATGAACGGAGCCATGATTGTGTGCATAACACAAATGGGGCCACGAGCGCCCATGCAATGCTCGGGTGATGCTAGTGCCCATGCAATGCCGCGATGCTAGCACTAGCATGACGCCGCAACACTAGTGCAAGTGAGAGGGTGCACTCGTGGCGATGCTAGCACCCAAGGGTGTGTACGCATGCACACATGCATGCACTGGCCAGTCATTCACGCAGCCCGGTGGCCAACAGCCCACAGCCCGGTAGTGGGCCATGGACCACAGGTTGGTGAAACCTGGCCTAATGGATCATGGCTTGCTTAACTAGTCCTACTGTGAAGAGGAAATTCTCTAAAAGCAATGATAATTCTGGTTCTTTCCCAACATTACAATAAATCTGTTAAGCTGCAAAATACTTCCAAAATACTGTATACAGCTTAATAGCTATATAAACAGACACAGAACCCCAAACACAACACACATTATAACCTCCCCCCATACTCCAGATTTAAAACTGATTTTAGATCTTAAATTCTTATGCTGAAATACTGGTATGAGATTAAAAATGAAATGATAGATTGATAGATGATAGAAATGATAGATCAAAATAGAAAAATTATTTCTTATTGAAATAGGAGAATTATTTCATTCAAAAGCTAATGATGCATATTTTGTATATTTCAAGGATTTTGTTATTGATCAGTTTCTTTTACTGCTGCATATTAAAGACTAAGATTACTTTAAGGAACTTAACCCTTAGACTTGCATGACATCTGAAAATAAAAATAGCATATTATGTCATGTAAAAGAAATATGCACACTTAGTCCTATTTGATGTGCCTGAACATATCTCCATGTACAACTTCATGTAATTCAAGCTACAATGGTATCAGGGAAATTCTAGGGTATGATTTGTATAGTTTTAGATTACACCGAGTGAGTGATATTATTATATATTGCTAATTTATAGCGTTCACATTGCCTTTCTAACTAACTAACTACAAATCTACTAGAACAATGATGGGGAGTATAATATAAATGACTTTCAATTTAAAAAGTCCATATTTCCCCATTTCTTCATACTCTAATTCTTAAAATATAAAACTCTGTTGAGCTGAAGTTCATTAGAATTTCTAAAAAAACTCCAAAATTTACATTTTAGGTTTATATAAACATACACTTTTATAAATCAAAAATGTGTCTGCTGTATATAACTCATCCATACTGAAGCCTTAAATATTTATTTTTTTCCACCAAGCTTTAAGAGAAACAACCAACAGTTTCCATTATATCAACGTAAGGGTACTTTCTAAAGTAAATTCAGGAAAGTTCTACTGATGTGCAAGATAAATGGGGTTATAAAATGTAATCACTTTACCTAAAGGCCTATCTTTCCAGGTAATTAATAGATGCTGATAACGAAAAAAAATAGGTTCCTACGCTGAGCTTGTCGATCGAAGGTCGGCAGTTTGGCGGGTCGAATCCCGAGTGCCGCGTAACAGAGTGAGCGCCTCTTACTCGTCCCAGCTTCTGCCAACCTAGCAGTTCGAAAGCACGTAAAAATGCAAGTAGAAAAATAGGGACCACTACGGTGGGAAGGTAACAGTGTTCCGTGTGCCTTTGGCGTCTAGTCATGCTGGCCACATGACCACGGAGACGTCCTCGGACAAGCGCTGGCTCTTCGGCTTTGAAACGGAGATGAGCACCGGCCCCTAGAGTCGGAAACGACTAGCACGCATATGCGGGGGAAACTTTACCTTTAACTTTATATTTCAAAATTCACTTGGTAGATGCAACTGAAATGTTAAAATAACTAAATAAATATTTCATAGCAACAGGCAACCAAAGAGAATAGGATTCAAAGGTTTTAACTTACTAAAACCAGAGGGTTGGTGTTCATTTCAAGTCTCTGCTCAGTGCAAAATGCCAAGAAAACTGGCTAACTGTAAATACAGCTGATTAAGAGGCTACCTCTGTTCTGGGCAACTGTTTGGAGTTATATTGAAAGAGCTATAATGTGTTGCTTCACAGTCTGGATTCCTACAGATTCTTGGCTACAATCATGTTGTCTTCTCTTAGCAAAACCCAATATGTTTGCAACCAATGGAAATACAATCCAAAACAACAGGAGAGAACATAATTGGGAAAGGCCATTGAACTGGGTCAGGTGAAACAATGCAGTGATGCTTTTGTATTTTGCCACGAGGCTGGGTCTCAAACTTGTACGCTAAGCACCAGGGGTAGAATTCCCATTTAATTTTCTTTCCATAACAGCATTTAGGAGAGAATAATAAAGAGTGGAAAGGAGAAAAATTGAAACATAAGCACTGAAAACCACAAGCAGAAAGCGCAAGAACTAGAAAACAAGAAACAGAACGACACAGCACACAGTAAAGGTTCAGAGTGGAATTCAAACGAACTCTAGATCAGAAAACACCAAAGGCTACAGTTCAAATCTTTTAAAATTAATGAACATTTGTACGCTATAAACCAAAGCCTATTTTATGTTCGTTCATTTTAACGACAGCAAAATAGTATGGTGAGCTTTTAAAGAGTTAAACAAAAAAATAAAAAAGCTCCAATTTCCAGAATTACTTTTCAAAAAAACATTGGAAGCCGTAATCTTCTAGCGCAAACTTATTGTTAAAGATGGTTAGTATTACAGAAACATTTTGGATAATTACAAAATAATATTGTGCATTAGGGAATGGCCTCTCATCAATCTGTTCCTGCCATAGCCGGGTATCAATCAAAATAAGAATATCAGATATAGCCCTTGCCTGAATAATATTCTCCCATTGATTTCCTCCCATAAAAGGTCACTGGAGAAGCACAATCTGAAAGTCCCAGCATTTGATTTATATGGTAAACTATTGACTCAGTCCCAAGAGCTTTGTTTAGTCTTCTTGAAATGGTTGAAAAATGTATCCAATGGCTTAGACAAAATAAATTACCAAGCCATTATAATTAAAGGAGCATATTTATTTCATTTATGCCTTATATTTATACCCTGGTTTTGTGTTGGATTCAAGGTGATAAAGGTTGGGATTACTTAAAAATTGAAGCGACTAATGATTAATCTGAAGACTTCATTTTATGTATTTCAAATTATTGCTGCATGTAACTTGAAAAACAATTCTGACAATTAGTTTTTGGTATAGAAAATGTTTGTAAATATATTTAGAACTGCTCATGTTATCAATCTTAGTTGTGCCAAACTGCATTGAAATACTATGTAGAGCTCTGGTTGTCGCACTTTAGGAAACTGCAGTTCTGGAAAAGGGATACAAAATACAACTAAAGTGATGGGGAGAAAAGCACAGAATGATTCCAGTAAATAAATAGAATATGACATTTCTAGCTTCTCAGTAGTCACCCGTTATCAAATCAAATGTTTTACAGCTGCTAAGTGATCTGCAAGGTCAAACTTATGGATCCAGTGTAATTATTTGCAGGAGTAGAACCATATTTGCTACAAAAGCTGAACATTCAGCAGCTTGACCTTCTTCAGAACAAATCAATATTTTTCAGTTTAATCCAATTGCATTTTATGAAATTGATGATAAATAATAGCGTCTATTTTTAACTACAGTTGTCAAAAACCAGGAACATAACTCTAGAGATCAGAAGCAGACCATCAAATCAGAACTGCATAGAGTGTGAAAGTAGAAAGTATAAATTAAGAGTGCTGATGGAAAACACCACAATAAATCTACAAAGCTTTGCTTGAATCTGCATTAAGGGTCATGGGCAGATAGCCAGAATATAAGCACATGCCTGGGCAAATGATTTGTAACTTAACTTCTATTTTGGATCAAAAGACCTACGCTTCTATTATGGTTGATTTTATACCCTCAGAAGTAACATTTAAGGTTTTTCCAAGCTTCAAAGAAACTTCTAATCTGTGAAGGCTAGGAGAATATTTCATAGTCCAAGAAGTAAATAATAGCCAATCACATGGGAGATGAATGGCAAAGCTGTGGAAAAGGCCTGTGTAGTTTTCCCTTCAACTGTATGGAAGCAGCTCAAGAATAAACATCCATCACCCGCTCCCCCTCAAAAAAGAGAGAATGGTATCTTTAAATAGATTGGCCATTATCTATTTGGGGATTGAAAGATAAAGCCTAAACATTACTGTGGCAATATTATCATACATGTATTAAGACATAAGAATAGCTCTATTGGTTCAAATCAAGGCTCATCTTAATCCAGCATTTTCTCACAGTAGCCAAGGGATGCTCCAGGACAGGGGTAGGCAACCTTGGCTCTTTTATGACTGGCTCAGGAATTCTGGGAGTTGAAGTCCACGAGTCATAAAAGAGCCAAGGTTGTCTACCCCTGCTATAGGACATTCACAAGCCAAAGATGGAGGCATACCCTTCTCTGCTACTTATATGCAGCTCATATTTGGAAGGATGATCCATAGTTAACCATAACTTTTCAAAAGTAACAACCATTGATAAACCTGTCTTCCACAGCTATTGCTATAATGTCCCCCATTTTGGGTCAGTTTCAGTAATAGCAATAGCACTTAGAATTATATACCGCTTCACAGGGCTTTACAACTCTCTCTAAGCCGTTTACAGAGTCAGCATATTGCCTCCAACAATCTGGGTCCTCATTTTACCGACCTCGGAAGGATGGAAGGCTGAGTCAACCTTGAGCCTTTCAGAATCCAACTCCTGGAGTGAGCAGCGAGTTAGCTGGCAGTACTAATACCATTTTCTAATGATGTCTCTGCTAGAAATAATAACTTGAGGGTTTGTTTTCTTAATGGCAACAGTCCTGATATTTCCTCATTTCTTTTTTCATTTATAAAGCTTTCTGCTATTTTCTCGCAAAGCGAGTATGAGCTTGAAGCTGCTCCTTTTCTCCTCAGTGGCAAAATGCTCACTATCAACCAGTACTTTATAACGTCTAAGGGAAAAATCTGTTTGGTTCCAATCCCCATTGCTTTTAAATCAACCCAAAATATATGAGATAAGAAATACAATTGTTGCGAGGAGACCAGAATGTTCGTGTTAATAAAATGGTATAAAGAAATATAGGGAGCAAGACTTTGGCATATGGCTGATGCAATCCAGCTAGAGCAACCTCCAGTCTCTGCAGCTGTCTGACTTGCTGCTTTTCATCACCATTGCCTGATGTTTTTTTCCCCTGGGTATGAGAAGGTAGTATATCAGATTCCTGCAGATGCTGGCAATGGAAAGGAAAGCTTTGACATCCTGTCATAGGATGACAGGACAAAATGGCCTGTGCTAGACAACGGTTTTGAGCCGGGTAATTTGATGTATTGAGTTCTTAAGCTTTTCAGATGGTGAAGTCAGTTTGGCATGCAGATAAGGGAAATAACATTCACTTTGCGTGATAGTCTGATGTTACTGGGAATAAACTGAAATCCTTATTGAAAGGAAAATCTGTAAAATGAACTTTTCCTACTCTGTTCTTATCACACCATATCAAGATTATTGAGAGAGACAGCTGGGTGGCTAAAAAAAAATGCACCCATCCTATGCATCAGCTTCATGTTATAATTCTGCAGCTATCTCTCCCCCCCCGCTGTTGTCTGAATTTTATGCTAAAAATGAAATATATAGCAACTTCTATTTAATTTATATATCAACCCCACCTTCTCACATCACTTTTTTTTGCTACAGTTACAACTCTAATTTCATCTGAGGAAGTCATATTCCTTTCAGTATACACTGGTTTATACACAGAACCATTATGAATTATTGCCTCAATGTTTTAATCACTGATCCTGATAGATTAATGGAGGATATGAATTGTTCATTTCAAATACTCTAACTACTATGTACCAAAATTGGCTCTCTTTAAACACTTATCTCTTCTAAAATGCAGGGGTCTAATCTAAATTTCCAATACAGAAGGCTCCAGAGAACCATAATTGATTCCAGTTCCTTGATACACACACTTAGATTGTATACTTCCTGTAAGGAGAAAGACTACAAGACTCCTGCATTTTTTAGTTCCCTTTTGGTTAATGATACCACAGTAGCCAATGAAGTACAGTAGTGGCCAAAATTGTGGAAAACTTTTGGGAAAGGGGAATTTTTGAGGTTTGATGGCTAATAACACCACTTTGTTTTGGAGTAGTACCATAAAATTATATATCAATGGAAAGATAATTTAATCAAGAATGTAATGCAACAAAGTTTGTTCAATTATCTGTACTGTATTCTATGAAACGGTATAGCCAAATAACCAGAAAAAGTAAGCACAACTTGCTTACTGTAGGTTGATATCAGGTAGCTTTTCTTCATCTGATTGTAGCCAATGAGCATGAATGTTTAGAGAGCCAATCAGGTGCCATCTTGTTTTGGCAATGAGCCAATCAGATCACAGTAGGATTCAGTTATTGATGTCATGTATTGAAGCTGAGAGGAGGACATTTGTCAGTGTGTTATGTGATTGCTATCAAGTTGGTTGGGGTTTTTTTTGTGTTCTTTCATTTAGTGAGCTTGTAAAACGTAATAAAATTAAAGTAACGGTGCAAAGAGTTGACTGGTTGCCCAGAAAGCAATGTAAAATAGTATTATTAAGTGAACAAGGCTACAGTTATAAAGAAATTAGAAGAAAAATTGGTGGAAACGTAACCAAAGGTGGCATTTCTACTGTACACGTTTCCCAAAAGGTTTCCACAATTTTGGCCACTACTGTACAGTGAGGAAGCAATTTATAGCAAGATGATAGTATATACTGGATAGCTCTAGTTATTGCAAGAACAAAGGAAAGAAGTACAGAGTTTATAGTTTTTTATAACAGAACATTTTTTGCCATAACATCTAATTTGAGATTTACTGCATGTTGTACCCAATGAAAAGCAAAGTTTCTTGCTACAGTAACCTTTTCTTTCTGTCTTCCAATACTATTTTAGGATATTCTCATGTCAGAAATAAACTATGTGGTACATCAGAATGAAACCGTTGGCCCTTAGACCATTACCACAGCAGACTACAGTGTTTGTTTTAGAAAACTATTGTACACAATCTTCACTATCAAAAGTAGTAGCCAAAATTCTTTTTCCATACTACGGTGAAGACTGAAGCCAACAAGACCAGAAGTAAAGTTTCTGAAGGTTAATCCAACATTGCATAGGTGCTCTCAACATCCAACTTTGAGAAACAGGAAGCAAAAAGTCCATTACCCCCATATTAAGGGTGGGAGAAAGACACACGGAGCTCTTAACTCAGGAGTGGACATATAAATACATCCAAAATTGTAGTTTTTGCAGTAGTTCATTTTCATAGTTATAAGAGGTACTTTTATATCTGCAATAAAGGCAACTTATCTAAGCCTTATTCTTGGATCTTTCACTACTAAGCTTATGAGTGCATACTTGCGTTCCTAGAGAGATTTATTACTAAGCCCAAGATGAAGTTGTTATGTCTTCTCTCTATTTCCCAAACCAGCTAGTAATTCTCCTCACTTTTTTTTCCAAGCCAGCAGCTGTGTTCACTGTATATATTATGATATTAATAGCCCAATAGGGAGATTTTGTCATACAGAACTCAAGATGCTGCCGATATGTGAAATGAATTTTTTCATGGTCTCATCCCAAGAGTCAGATTCAGCTATAGCAGGAGCATAAACATCAACTAGCCCTAGTACAACCACCCACAATTTTGCACCAGAAGTTGATTTGAAATGGCCTAATATATAAGTCAACTGGACATAGCACCAGGAATTCTCAGCTTGCTTGTTAGAACACAGTCTGCTTTAGACGTTTAACACTACATACACAAATCCTACATATGGATTCTGGTGTGGGTACTTCCTTTCTAAAATCCGAGGAGCCTTTGTATTATTGCAGTGCTTATTGGAGGAGTTCCTAACATTTGCCTCTTTAGAAAATGGTAGGTTTTTTTTAAAAGAAGTTATTTACACAAAATCATCTATATTCTTTAGGAAAGAGAAACCCTGTTTTCTAGTTTTCTCTTTTAAAAGACATCCTTTATTATTTTTTTATTTTATTATTTTAATTCCATTTATATCCCGCCCTTCTCCGAAGACTCAGGGCGGCTTACAAGCTTAGCAGTAGCCTTCATTCTATGTATATGCCTGCTTATTAGGGTGTAAGCAATATTAGGTAGTTAATAGACAATGAGTAATTTATTTTATTTTTTATTTTAATCCCATTTATATCCCGCCCTTCTCCGAAGACTCAGGGCGGCTTACAATTTAAGCACAAACCAATGTGCTTAGCAATAGCCTTCATTCTATGTATATGCCTGCTTATTAGGGCTTTTCCCCCCCAATTCTTTCAAAGTCAGCTTAATTGCCCCCAACAATCTGGGTCCTCATTTTACCTACCTCGGAAGGATGGAAGGCTGAGTCAACCTTGAGCCTGGTGGGATGCGAACCTGCAGGCAGCTGGTGTTACTTAAGGAGGCATTAGCCCACTGCTCCACCAAGGCTCTTTATGTAGGAATCAGGAACTAACGAAACACTCAATATTAAGAGGAATAAATGGCCTTTATGTAAAAAGGTACATTTTAAGTTGCTTTAGGCTGAGCAGAGGCCTGACCTAGAGATACTGGCTAAAATCCCTGTTTTGCAACCTCCCTGGGTTTAGGTCTAGTATTCTTCACACTAAGGCATCATCAGTAACTGCAAATTTTTAATAAGTAGCTCAGAATGAAACCAGAATCAAGAAGAATTTCTGGCTTTCTCTTCCAATCCTCTAATAACAGCTTCTCGAAGCCAAAAGAGATCGACGTGTTGCACAAAGTACTGGAAAGAGAAATCAAGAAAACTAATGATGACTGTGCATTTATTTGGAAAAAAAAATCTGTTGAAGTGATTCCTTGGGCCAAGAGGTGCTTATCAATTGAGTTTCACCATTCTGGCTATTTGTTGGTAAGTGTAGTTTCCCTAAATTCCATCCAATTGGCTTAATAATGGAGCAGTAGGCTGTATTATTCTGAAGCACGATGTAGGGATTCTGCATTCAGAAAAGCAAATGGTAATAATAGTCAGGAAAGAAAAAACTTTCTCTTGTGTGCAAGAGCATGGAAGGGCTAAGTAGATTTTCCTCCTTCCTCATTTCCCCACATTTCTAGAAGTCTTCAGGTGACAGCTAGGGATTGAGGAGGTTTAAGACAACATGACCAAATAAAAATTGGAGAAAGAATGTCCAGAACCACCACCACCATCATCATCAACAATAATACGTTCTCTTCCTTCAATAAGCCCAGTCACTGAATTGATGAAGCTACTGAAACCTTAATCCCAAGTAGTGTCAGCCACAATCAATGTTTTGAATTGTACTCTAACATGAAGTGTGAACCAATGAAGCTACGCTAGCAATGGAGTTCACATCCTCCCAATATAGCCTTAGCTAATATTCTGGATACAGCAGTCTGATCCAGTTGAAGTTTCTGCAGTCCTTCAACAGCCCCACATAAAGCATATTATATTGTCCAAATGAGATATAGCCATCAAATATTACATTATTCTTCAACAATGCAAAAATGCCACTGGGCTTTCCTGAATTCAGCATTAGGATAGAATACGTGTGAACTTTTAATTTTGATTTTCAGGAGAAACACATAATTCAAGAAAACAATCTGGTTCACTAAGCCATTGTTTGTTTAATAATCACAAATGGTTGGGTCTATAGAATTTCAAAATCAAACGTAAATGAACCTGGTCACTGAATCCCTGTTCTGCTTTTCTTAGGAGCACTTTGAGGTGCAGTGGCTCAGTGGCTGAACTACATTGGAGAAGTCCTGTGCTCCCAAAGTTCTACCATTATGTGACAGAGTGAGCTCCCATCACTTGCCTCAGCTTCTGCCAAACTAATAGTTTGAAAGCATGTTCTATGCAAGTAGATAAACAGGTACCACTTCAGTGGGAAAAATAATGGCACTTTGTATGAACCCAACCTACTGCCAGACTTATCCGAATGCAATGCTCGGAAGCGAGGTGACATTGGTGGTGGGAAAAAGTCCCAGATGACACTATAGAATGCTGTTAGATATCTGAGTGTGGAGCTAGTTCACCCCCTGTGATGCATCCTGGAGAGTGCACAAGCATGAATTGAATGGGACTTCCGGTTTGCTGACACAGCCACCATGGACATCTGGAAGGCGAGCTCTGTCTTCCGTGTCGAGTTTTGCTTTGCTGGGGGACCCTGGAAAGGGTCGAAAGTTGCCCTGTAGGGGTGACCAGCAAGGAGGGGATCTCAATTGGATCACGGGAGGGAGGTAGCCCTTCTGCTTGATCCAGGGCAGCCCTTCAAACCGGCCAACGAAAGCCCGGCCATAGCAATATGGCTCGTCACTAGGCTGCAGACAGCCGAAGTCACACTTACCACCAGGCAATTTTAAAGCAGCGTGGATGAGACTGGTTGAGATCTACCTCTCTTAAATCCTAACTTTATTTTTTACCTGCATAGGCTGCTTAAAGTACTTTCCCCCCTGTGGAGAGGGAAGGGAGATTTCATCCCTCCCTCTAGAAACAGTGGCAACTGACTATCCAGGGGAGTTTAAAATGTTGAAAGAATAACTTGATCCTAATTGGAATTCTATTTTTTAAAGTTTGTGGACTAAAAGATTTTTACTTATAAGAAAGAAGCAAAACTGAAAAGATTACAAAAACTTTGGCTTTAAAAGAAAACCTTAAATGGTAGGGGTGACATCTTGTGGCTAAACCTGATACTACAATTTGTTATTGCTTAAAAAAGACTTGGCCAGCAGCCCAGACAATAGATAAGACTTATCTAACATTGACATCTGCTGTGAGAAGCCCAGCTGTGTTCCTTATTCAGTGACAAAATCTTTTTTTTTGGTATTCTGATTGTAAAGCTTTTAACCAAATACACTACTAAGAAAATATGGATGAAGATCAGGAACAGATTCTCTCTATGTTGAAAGCAATTCATCAAACTATTCTTACAGCTACTGATGAAATAAGAGGTTATAGAAAAGAATAAGATGTCAGCCCAGATATACGAACTCAAACTTTGATTACAACTAAAAAAAGCAACTACACAGAATATAACAGAAAAAATGAAACAATTAAAGACTATGACAGAATATTCAACTGATCAACAAATACAGTCAATGGAACACCCTGAAAAGGGATTGACAATATGGAAAAAGAAAAAGACTTTCAACATAAATCAGAAGGAACCAGAGGATCAAGAAGAAGAACAGATTGAAGAGAAGATAAACAGTTCAGGACAACTACATTGATATGGAAAAATAAAGAGACGATTTGTTAGTCCTCTCAAAAAAATGGCGACTGGATGTTTTTTTTCTATGTTAAACAATCCACATAACAACACAGGGAGATTTGTTTGATGACTCAAAAGCACGGACATGGAAGATGATTTGGCAAAGAAAGCCAGAATAAGACTGAAGAAAATTGGAGTTTTGACTTACTCATGAGAATTAAAATAGAATATACTCAAATAGATAAGATGTGTACTTTGAATACTAGATATTGTTATGAGATGGGATAAAGAAAACTTTGGTCATTTATAACTTAGAAGTATAAATATTAATAGTTAAATTTGAACATTGATTTGTTTATAAAGGTTAAATGTAAAGGTAATTAAGATATATATAAGCGAAAAATCTATCGATGAATGTAATAAATATGTTTTTATTTAGCGGTAATAATGTTATTATTATTAGCTTAAATATGAGATAGTAGATATTATGAGAAAAAGACAGGAAGTATTAAATGTTGAAATAGGAGGAATTTTTGGTTACTAAATTTAAGATATCTGGAAATTACCAGAAAATAAGAATATTATATTTTATTACTAATCAGTTGACGTAAGATAGTGAGAATTCAAATAGGTAAGATGTGTATTCTGAACATTAGATCTTGTGATGAATTGCGATAAAGGGAATTGGGGTTATTTACAACTTGGAAATTATAAATATCAAACGTTAAATATAAATATTAATAGGAAACTAAAAATTGAGAAAAATTAACCAGGACATTGATTGTCTAAAAAGATTAAATGTTAAAACAACTAGGATATGTATAAACTAAAAATTATTGATAAATGTAAGAATTTTTTATTTAATTGATATAAGAATTGTATTAATTTAAATATGAGACACTAAATATTAAGGGAAAAGAGAGGAAATATTTAATGTAATAGTCTGAGATCTGTACTAAAGATAGTTATATGTTATTGGATTATTGACCAACTCAGCTGCCACGTTGCTTTTCAAATATTGAAATGTAAAACTAGAAAACCAATAAAATTTTCTTAAAAGAAAAGAAAAGCATGAACTGAATGGATTAGCAGTCTTAGGCAGCTATTCGATTAGCACTGTCGTCTCCTGGCTAACATACCATCGCCATACTTTAAATAAATAAATCAGGAGCATTTTTGCCTTATACGGGTTAAAGTTTATTTTCTTTCTCCTCAACCAAGTCTGAACTTTACCAATTTCCTTTGCATTATATGGAAAAGAGCTAAAATCAGCATTATTTGTAAACTTTAACCTCCAGAAATCCCAAATGACTTTCCAGAGAGGTTTCACAGAAATGTTAGAGAAATTGGGGGTAAGATGACCAATAGTCAAATAAAGGGGAACCTACTTTTCAGATACAAACTGAATCATTATACAATGGTGTCCCTAAATCCCAAGCTATAATGGAAAGTACTCTGCTTCATTATACACTTTTCACTGCAGGCTTCCTCCCCTGTAAGAAGACTATATTCATTGTAGTAGCAGCATCTTAATCTCTGCAAAATTACGTTCAACCATCTTTGTCCATTCCTGAAATGTGTAATTACTTGGCTATAGATATTAACTTTCAGGCAAAGAGATGCTTATTGATTAAAATTTATCTCAGCACATAGAATGTTTTCCCAAATCAATGATAAGTGAGATCTATTTGAATTATCCTCAGCTTAATTACTTATATGATACAGGGATTATATGAACCGTCACTATTTTTAGCAGTTATTTTAGTGTTAGGGTAAATGGGGCTTGTCCCTAGAAATTCACTATAAACTCTTCCTGGCTGGCTTCTACTTTGAACCTCAGAAACTCTAAACTTATAGCCCATCTAAAAAATGGGAAGACATCTGCTGGAAATGTGATCCCTGAAGAACTGATAAAAGCTAACAGAGTGGTGGACTCCTATATTGGCCTCCCTCTACACCCATATTTATTGGTCTATTGATGTGTCCAAACACTGGTGCTGTTCTATTACAGTCCCAATCTCTAAGAGAAGTGACGCATCTGTTGATTTTCATCCAATCAGCCTCCTAAGTGCCATTAATAAACTGTATGGTAAACATTCATATGAAAAACTCAATGTTTGGATAGAACAAAAACAAATCTGGGCTGAAATGGGCTTCAGGGCAGCATGATCAACAGTAGATCAATCCATTATCTTAAATTTTCTGGCACCCCCTCCCCCATTCTTTAGATTCCCTTTATGCTATCCTTATAGATCTGAAGATCTGATTTGATCTCTAGGAAGAGACTGTGGAAAAATTATTAAAACACATCTATGGATGGATGTTTCATTAGGATTAATCATGATACTCCATGACAATACATACATGGAAATTTGATGTCAAGTGGAGGTCCAATTTCTACTGTAAGAAAACTTAAACAAGGTTGTCTTCTAACTCCCTTATCTTGATCAAAAATGAATTCTACCCTTCAGTGTTAGCAAGTAATCGGTATCTGTTCTACTTTATCTGTATCCTCTGTTTATACAAGTTGGTTTATAACAAGGCCTACAATTCTTAAGGCAATTATTGTAGGGAAGGCAAAAGAAAAATTAAGTCTAGTAAAAGTGATAAAATTTTCAACAGAATGGGCTGATCTCCTTTACAAATGGGAACCAATAGAAATCATGTTGAACAAGATATTTAGGTACTAAAGAACTGTAATCCAATCCAATATAATAATTAAAAATTGCAATGACCACCATGGGAACTATTAAATTCCCCTGAAGTATACTCTTCCGGACCAAAATATTGAGCATAATGTTCTTAGTGGCACAAATTAGTGCCTATAAATAATGAAAAAAATGAGAAGGCAATTCATTCCAACTAAATGGAATGCTTTTTGTCCCTCACTACATTTCCAATGCAAGTTGGAACCTTGAGGATTTGCCGATTAAAATACTGGCTAAAACTAATTTTGAGAAAGAGATTACCATCACAGTTAATCCTTGTCAATAAATTCAATTACTTGTGGGAGAAAAAAATTCAGCCTCTGAATTATCTTACTGTGAATTCTTGTTTCAATCATCAATAACAATAAGGTTGGAGAGGGTCTTATATGAGATCAAACAATGAATCCTAGATTAAACATACAGAAGGATGAGCAGAAACACCCACCATTGTAACATTGGCCTTTGGGATAGATCTTTATCCCTAAACATTTATGCAATATTTTTTCTGCCTTGTATTGTACAGAATAATTCTTCTCTTGTCAGGCCTAATTGTCTTGCCATCAAGAGTTGTGAAAAAATGTATAACAAACTTTCCTTCCAGAACTGAACTGTCCTTGCATGGGGAGTGGTTTTGGTTTGCTGAATCAACATTTTATATGCTACTAAATTATCCATTGTGCCACACTTACAATTCTGAATGAAATGACTTCTCTTTGTTAATCACCTCAACTGTACTGTGGAGGGGAACACATTTTTATTAGCAATAAATCTTCAGAAATCTGAAAAAGGATGGTAAAATATTGCTCAACTATGATCACAATAAGGAAAGCATGGGTATAGTAAAGCATTGTAATATTGACTTACGTTAGAAAATATTAGCTTCATTTTTCTTCTTAAATATTTTAGGTCACAGTTTGTTATCATTATATGTTGATCTATGACAGCAAGAGAAAAAACTTTGAAACTCTGGCCCAGTGTATCATATGAGCCTTTCTTTCATAGTAAAAATCCTCCATCTTTATAAATCTATAGGTAAGTATAATCTATGCAACATGGCAGGTTGATCTTTTACTGATAATTCAAGGATGAAATCATAACAAAAATGTGGAACACTGATATTCAGTTTTAAATATACTGTAATTCCATAACTTTTAAAAAAACCAACCTTTTCCAGACCCAAACTTATATATTCCCAATGAAAAACACTATTGACCCAAACCCCTGGTATAAGTAAAATGGTGCCTATCTATCAATATGAGTTTTTGTGTGCATGTGTGTGTATTCAGGTATGTGCTTGTATAAGTAAAATGTAGTGCCTATTCAAGTCAAAGAAACAGAAGTTCTCAGCAGTTGCTTGTGATCCATCTGAATATTTTTAAATTAGAACTTGAAAATTCTCTTTCTTGAAAAAAGCTACAAAGTTTGCTTGCAATTAAAATACTTAAAGGACTATTCCTATTAGAAACAGCCACATAGACTGGATCTTGACAGTTTTTCTACTACTAGCAGCTCTCATATGGAAATTGAGGTATAAATCCAGGTAATGAAAGCAGTCAAACTGCTCATGAAGTGTCACATTATTATGAGAGTCTCTATCCTTTCTCAGATATTGCACTGTCAGTCAGTCATAAGGCTATTTCTTACATGACAGTAATTCTAACCTGAGACATCCCCCCAAACCCAATAACAAGCCCCAAACCTAAATCCCATCTCTTATGACAGTTCCAACAATAAAATAGATTAATTCTACTCTTTAATGCTCTCTAGGAAATAGCAGATCACTTCGAGACTGTGGATAAATAAAAATAAAATATTTACAAATAAGGAGGTGGGGGGGAAGATGATTTGGTGGGAGAGGATGCACAAACATTCTTTATAGTGCCAGAAGAGAAGTGTAGCAGCTTTAGCACATCACGTGCTTTTTCCCCCCAGTATCAACTGTACAGCTAAAATAAAATTAAAAAAAAAACTTCAGGAGGAGGAGGAAACCAGAGATTTAAATCTCGCTTCTAAATTTTCCTCCAACTCCAGTATGAGTAAGCTTTGTATATTCCACCAAAAACAGCAGGAGAGGAAGTATGATTGATTCATGCATCCGTTTCCTTTGCAGGGTTCAAATTATATAGAGAACAAGAGAGCCTTTCCTTCTCTGGATGGTTCCCTTAAATAGACTTTTAGGATCTTAAAGAAGAAATGAGTAGAGCTAGTAAGCCTGAATGTTTAATTAAAGGGTCTATATTTTACTCCCCATAACTAGGGCAATGACGCTCTAACCACAAGGTTTCAAGCAAAAGGGAGTGATGCACCTTTTCCTAAATCATGGATAAACTTTTTTTTTAAAAAAAAGATCCATCCTTTACACAAGACCAATAAAAGCAGAGGAAATGTGAAGACTTGATCATTTATGCTTCCTTCTCTGCCTATTCTGTAGAATGAGTGAATAGTATTATATATAGAGATAGAGATATATTATAAATAGTATAAATGCCAGGGCAAATTTTAAAAGCCCTGTGAATGTTTTCATTTTCCAGCAAGAGAAATAACAGTTTTTCGCTCCGTATTCTTCCACCATCCTTTTCAGATATTTATTTTATTTTATTTATTTTAATCCCATTTATATCCCGCCCTTCTCCGAAGACTCAGGGCGGCTTACAAGCTTAGCAGTAGCCTTCATTCTATGTATATGCCTGCTTATTAGGGCTTCCCCCCCCCAAGCGGCATTATTACAAAGTCAGCTTAATTGCCCCCAACAATCTGGGTCCTCATTTTTCCTATTACTAGGAAAAAGATTTTGCAGAGTAGGGCAACTTGTTTGAGCTACACTGGATGTACTGCTGGTCGCTGGATAAGAGAATACATGAATATGTATATGCCCCTTGTGTGCACCAACAAATAAATGCATCCAGGTATCTCCGTCTCCACCATAAGCAGCATCTCTCCTAGTCAGCTCCTAGTCAAATACAGTTGAGCTTTCTGAAGACTTGCTTCACGAAGGTTTTAACCACAATAGGATATCTAGAATGGATTAGGGAAATTAAACTGACAGCCAATTATTTCTACAAAGCCACCTGTTCTTTCAAGTATCTACTCCCTTTCTTATGTCTTATGTCTGGTGGCCCCCAGGGGGAGGGCGTTCTCTGTGGGCGCGCCGGATTTATGGAACCATCTTCCGGTTGAGCTCCGGATGGCGCCCGACCTTTGCTCCTTCCGGTGCGATCTAAAGACCTACCTGTTCGAACAAGCCGGCCTGGCCTGATGGGTGATGGGTTTGGGTTTAATTGCTTTTTATGTATTTTAACTTATTGTTATAGTTTTTGGGCATCTTGTTTAATCTCTTTTAACTTTTGTATTCTTGTTTTTTAACATGTATTGCCCTGTTCACCGCCCTGAGTCCTTCGGGAGAAGGGCGGTATACAAATAAAATTATTAATTAATTATTATTATTATTATTATTATTATTATTATTATTATTATTATTATTATTATTATTATTATTATTATTATTATTATTCCTCAGCTGTTACTGTTCTGCAGCCTCTGTTGTTGATTTCTTAAAAGGCCTTCTTTCTACTAAGCCCACCAACAGAAAGCAGAAGCTGGAGTGTCTTTCAGAAATGAAATGAACCTTTATTGTGAAAGTACAACTATGTGTACATTGAGATTAGCTGAGCCTCCCTTTGTGCTCCCACCCCCCAACACACAGTGACAACAAACCCTCCATCTTACTACACCATGTGAACCAACTACACCACACACCGGCCTCCCAAGTCAATTCTGCATAAAATTCACAAAAGTTATTTCTCATTCAAAAGCCTAACAGCCCACGGATAAAAGCTGTTTTTCAGCCTGTTGGTGCGGCTGGCTATACTCCTATATCTCCTACCCGATGGTAGGAGAGTAAAGAGATACCATCCAGGGTGTGAGTCATCCCTGAGAATTTTCCTCACTCTTCCAAGGCAACGAGCCTCGGCGATGTCATCCAGTGGTGTCAGGGGACAGCCCACAATGTCTTGTGCTGTACTCACCACCTCTGTAATACTTTCCTATCCGTGGCTGTCAGACCAGCATACCAAACCACAATACCATACGAGAGGACGCTCTCTATAGTAGACCGGTAAAAGAGGGTCATTAGCTGTTGTTCTACCCTGTTCTTCCGCAAGACCCTAAGAAAGTGAAGCCTCTGTTGGGCCTTTCTAGCCACCTGGGTTGTGTTAACTTTCCAGATCAGATCTTCACAGAGGTAGACTCCCAGAAATTTAAAGGAGGAAACTCTCTCCACACCGTCCTCCCCGATGTAAAGTGGGGCAGGTTCCTCCTTTTTTCTCTGGAAGTCTAACACCATCTCTTTCGTCTTGCGGATGTTCAGGTGCAAGTTGTTGTTACTACACCATATGGATAGTTTTTGTACCTCCGCCCTGTATGCTGTCTCATCCCCACCTGTAATGAGACCCACCACAGTTGTATCATCTGCGAACTTAATTATCGCAGTGGATGGGTCAGATGATACACAGTCATATGTGTATAAAGAGTACAGGTAGGGGCTAAGCACACAGCCCTGAAGCGAGTGGGGGTTGCAAATAAGTGAGGGAAGCAGCAGCAAATCAAAAATAGACCAGCCAATCAGAATGGATCCAGAGAACAGTTCTTTTAATGTAAAACAGCTATCAGACATTCATTGGGAGCAGCAGGTAGGGATTTGGGGCACCGCCCAAGCTACACCAAAGGCCAAGAGGTGAGGAAAATGCAAAATAGTCCACATTCAGAAAAACAGCAAAACTTGGAATATTTTAAATATTTATATATAGCTTTTTCTATATTTGATTTTTTTTAATCTTTACAATAAATCAGTTTTTTTTCAGGTTATTTCACTATTAAAATACAGATTTTTCTGAATAGCCCTACCTTAACATGTATAGGAAATGATTGGCATGAGGTAGAAATAACAACTCTTTGATTTAGGAATGTTTTTACAGAACTTTAAGGATGAACCCTTAAGTATATGAAAAGTAGCTTATCTATAATAGGAATCCCCAGTCCCCAAGCTGTGGCCCACTACTGTGCAGTAGCCTATTTGGGACTGGGCCGCATGAGCGGAGGGCCAGCAAGCACTTATACGCAGCTTGACTTGCACAAGTGGTGGGCAGGCATGTGTGCATTCATGCACGCAGCTCAACTTGCACAAGTTGAGTTGCTCAAGCATGCACATGTGCGCAGGCCTGCCACTTGTGCAAGTTGAGTTGCATGTGCTCCAGCCTGCTGCTCATGTGGCCCGGTTCCCCGCTCCCTCCCCAGCCAGGCTACCAAGCCGCAAAGGTTGGGGACTGCTGATCTAGAAGTATCAACATATTCCAAGTATCTTCTATACTGAATTGAACAGGGAAAACAACTAGGAATATTTGTTATTATTATACTTACATCACTAAAAATCTAATATACCCAACTTAAAATATTTAAGGATGTAAGGACCTTGCATGGCCTACATAATAAGATCTTGAATAGTTGTTGCTGTTATCCACTGATTTGATCAACAGGGTGATGCAGGACCACAACGTATTTATTTAGCTCCATGAAAAGCTGTATTCAGGAAGAAAGGAAATTTTACAGTCTGCAAAGATTGTTACCCATGTGAGTAACAGAAAATATTTGGAAAATGAAATTGCTAAAGCAGCATATAATAAAAGCACAATCTTCCTCACCACATTTTGTTTACAAGGTAACTCAATTTATGGAATGACATTTATCCCTTAGAACTTATATTTCAAGCATTCATTAACAAGTATTTCCAACTGTGCAAGATATTAGCATCATTTTCAAGGTGCAGATGGTGTTAAAATTTAATATTGCAAAAAAGAGGACACCAATTTCATCTACAAAGGAAGCAGTTTTTGTGTCTCTAGGAAAGCTTATTTGGGGTTAATTAGCTTTTATTTTATTCAGCTGGGCTGTTAACATATATATATATATATATATAAAGTCTCCCATTCTTTTGTACTCTGTGATGTTGTGGAGAAGAACTAGTTAACCATTGCTATTCATGTTTAATAGCATTTTGTTTTTTAATAAAATTTAAAACAGAAGTTCTTGCAGTACAATTTAGCCAAGGAATCTTTAAAAACAAACAAATACAAGTCCATGTTTATAAAAAAAATGGCTAAATTTGGGCTTCAGTAAATAATAAAATCCTACGATAAGAGCTTAGAAGGCAACAGATTCTAGTTTCTTGATGTGTGTGACCAAGGGTCAGCCTTCAAAAAACCAATTTGCATTAAGCTGCCAGAAATCATAGAATAAAATTTTGGCCGCAGAGCTGTTATCTGATTCTGAATGATACTAGCAAGGCATTTTACCTTTGCTTCTGCTTTCTGGGAACAATTTTGTTCTGCTACAAAACTGGCTTCTCTTTGCAGTGCACACACAGCTAAAACAGCACCACTCCGTTTTCATCCATTCCAATCGCATCTTATCCTGTCATTTGGATTTCCCAGAACTGTGACAAACCAACATTTGTTGCTGTTTGGGGTTCAAAGAGCACAGCAAGGCACAAATGCTTGTTAATGAGCCATATATAACAACATTAAAATGATGGTGCATGAGCTTGTGACTTCATATACCACGCAACGATTGAAAGAAGGCCAATGAAAATTGCAAGCAAAAATTCACTTTTGAAGGGGAATTGCTAGAGGAGAAAAATATCTGGAGTGGATTACTTGGGGAAAAAATGAAGCACATTTCTTAGCTTTTTAAATTTGGTTTTGAATCAAATGTTGGCTTAGCATTACGTATGGAACAGATCATTAAAATTTGATCAGTCCATGGCACAGCACAGAGGGTAATTGGAAAGAAACCTATTCTCTGATGTTAAGGGATAGATCCCACAATACATATTACCTATTTTTGAAGTTTTTATATTCTAAAAATGAGAAGATGAGGTAATAATGGTCTAGATTAAAGATTAGTTTAAGGATTGGGTTAATTATAAACTGATAACAATAGATATTATATGGAGATACACACACACACACACACACACACAAACACACACACACACACACACACACCTCAATATGAGAATGGGACAAAGCTCAGCAGTGCAGAAAAGAGTCTCAACACTTTGCAGAGGATAATACTAATTAGAGAAAAAGCGTATAGTTGCAAGGAGTCAAAAATAACCTGATGACACATAATCAATCAATTGCCCTCAATGAGAACAAAGATTTAAAAACAAAAATTTAAGAGGCAATGACTTAGCAGACAACAGCAACATTTATATCAAGATTAAATTATATAAACCTAAAGTGTCACATATTCTGCTGTAAAACAAATACGGTGGAACAGCAGGAGTTGAGAATAAAAAACCAAATTTGTTTAATGAATTGAGGTCTGAAGGTCTGTGTTTCAGCATTAAACTATTCCTTTGATCTGTCATAAAGAGCAAACAATTCTTGTGCTTTCATCTGTAAAATAGTGAACTTGCATTCTACAAAGCTGAGATTGCAGTCTTTCGTTTTAGAAGAGAAATGTGACTGCACTATGTAACCCAAAGTCAGAGAATATATCATCCCGACATCATAAGTTATTTATAGACAAACAGGAGATTTAGAAAACAAATCAAGCACAGATGCACTATTGCAGGACATTATGCCTGCCATAGGATTTGTGTCTGGTACACACAAATGTCCTTTTCCTCTGAAACATCATTACAAGTATGTATGTATGTATGTATGTATGTATGTATGTATGTAAAAACTAGACATAAAACTATCCTTTTCCTCCTAAACCTCATTATAATACTACCTTACTACCTACTCTATCTATCATCTATCTATCTATCTATCTATCTATCTATCTATCTATCTATCTATCTATCTATCTATCTATCTATCTATCTACAGAGAGGGCCTCCTCAGGGTGCCACCGGTCAAAGAATGCCGACTGGTGGCCCCCAGGGGGAGAGCATTCTCTGTGGGTGCACCGGATTTATGGAACCATCTTCCGGTTGAGCTCCGGATGGCGCCCGATCTCCGCTCCTTCCGGCGCGATCTTAAAACCCATCTCTTTAAACAAGCTGGCCTGGCCTGATGGGACAGGGTGGGATTTTTATAAATGACTTTAATTTTAAATTTGTATTAATTTATGGGCATTGTTTAATCATGTTTTAATAATTTTAAATTTTGTACCTAGTTTTTATGTATTGCCTTGTTCACCGCCCTGAGTCCCTCGGGAGAAGGGTGGTATACAAATTAAATTAATAAATAATAAATAAATAATAATATCTATCTATCTATCTATCTATCTATCTATCTATCTATCTATCTATCTATCTATCTATCTATCTATCATCTGTTAGACACTGATCTTGCTCTGGCCATGTAGAACAAATGCAGTGGTATTGTATCATAGTTATTACTGAAGCTCTTCCATAACTTCCATGAGCCTTGGTGGCGCAGTGGGCTAATGCCTCCTTAAGTAACACCAGCTGCCTGCAATTAGTGCAGGTTCGCATCCCACCAGGCTCAAGGTTGACTCAGCTTTCCATCCTTCCGAGGTAGGTAAAATGAGGACCCAGATTGTTGGGGGCAATTAAGCTGACTTTGTAATAATGCCGCTTGGGGGGGTGTATGAAAGCCCTAATAAGCAGGCATATACATAGAATGAAGGCTACTGCTAAGCTTGTAAGCCGCCCTGAGTCTTCGGAGAAGGGCGGGATATAAATGGGATTAAAATAAATAAATAAATTACATCTCAAATAGAAAATGAAGGATGGGAAAGTCCATTGCAATTTTTCCTGTCCCTCTTCTACTGGATACTAAATAAATGCTCAACATTAAGAATAAAGTTTATCTAAACTTTGACAATACCGACAACAACATTATGTATTGTCAAGGTCATGCTTTGTAACTCGTCTGAATGCTAGACTACTAGAAGGGTTGAATGAAGAAAAAATGTGTTCTTGAATTGTGATGGTGAGGAAAAATCATTGTCAATATCTTGGACTGTAAGAAGAACAAATCATTCAGTGCCAAATAAAGTAACAAAAGGGTGCTAAATAGAGGCATTAATAAATAAGCAAACGCTTAGTTATTTTAAATGAGCATTGGGAAGGTAAGCATTAAGAAGAAATACCCTAATGCTTGAAAAAAGTTGAAAAGACAGGGTGGCTAGATGCTAGAAGCTATCACCTGCATGTATAAGCTTACAAGGACACAAAGATGCAGTTAATGACAATCTTGGTGTCTTTTTATGACCATTGGGTCACAACAAGTTGAAAACAACTGAACAGAAGCATAGTAGTTTGAATTGATATATCAATTTGTATTAGTCTATTTATTTATTTATTTCGATTTATATCCAGTTTCTGAATATTCTTAATATTCAATGAATATCTAAACTGAATATTCACTGAGCATTTTCTCCCAAAATTACACAAAATGTTGGGGACCATTTCTCAATATATCACATTTCCATAAATTTAAAATTATAATTAAATGAAAAACAATAATAAAATGTCTGTGTGGAATTGGTGTGTACTATTCTGCCCTTCTACGTTTCAGGTCCTGTCCTTAAAATTAAAATTCTGACACATATGATTAATGTACTGTATATTACTATTTAATATATGTGTTTAGATCATCCATGCCAGAATCACTGTCTACACCCTCTATTTATTTTGTTCCTTTGTGTTCCTATTAACTTCTCCTTTTTCTTAATCCTCAGAGCAATTCCTCAGAGCAATGGTTAATCATCACAACTCCTTTCCAATCAGCTGCTATTTGCCTAAGACCTCCTTGTATTTAAGACTTTATTTTTATTCTTTCCAACCCAGGAGCAAATTGGAAAATAAAGTAAACAAATATAAACAAATATTTATATAAGTATACTTTATTTATGCAAACACATTTAAATTTATACATTTATATAAATATGTAAGTATACTGTATTTACAAAGTAAATAAACATAAACAAAGTAAAGGACAGCACTATCAATAGGATCTCACTTCCAAATCAAAACGGTGTGGGGAAAAACTGGTAAAAGAAAGATCAAATCTGAAAGTTAGCTAAATCCCAGGTCAGGTTGTGGAAGAAAAAAAAAATCTAGAAAAAAGCATGGGAGAGACAGTTAGGCCAGTTCTTAAGTCCCCAATCTTAATCATGTGATTCCAAATTAAACTCAGAAATAATTCTAGAAGCACAGTTTGGTTACTACATTTATTTTTCTTGCTCTTTCTTCTATTCCAACTTGGCTACACCTAAGAAACTTAAATTCTTTTGTGGGATCTTCTTAAATTGGCCTAAGCAAGACAATTTTGTTGGACCTAAAACATTCTGACTTCAGGCGATGTGGATCACCTTGCTACAAATAGGGTTGTAACTGCCTCAATATCTGCAAACTTTCTTGAATTTTATCATCTTCCTAAACCAGGGGTGTCAAACTCAATTTCATTGAGGGTCGCATCAGCATTGTGGTTGCCCTCAGGGGGCCGGGTGGGTATGGCCAGGGTGGGCGTGGCCTACTGGGTGGGTGTGGCTAGAGTGCGTATGGCCTACTGGGTGGGCGTGGCCAGCTCTACATCGTTCGCATCAAGGGTGCCTATGGGGGCCTGGGCAGGAGTGGGACAGATCTGAGGGTCTCTGGCAGGAGGAGGGTCTCTGGTCCAGGGCCAAGGCAGTGTGGGCCATTCCCTCACTGTTTCCAGGATGGCTTCGCGGGCCACATGAAACCACTTCGCGGGCCAGATCCGGCCCCCGGGCCTTGTGTTTGACATGTCTGTCCTAAACCGTCCTTTCTCCATCCAATAGATGATGTAGGTTTCCATGGTGATTCCAGGGCATCATGGGAAATGTAGTTTTAACAAATCATGGCATAATTGCATAGAAAATGCTATTGCTATGATTTCCTATGAAAATAATATTCTTAGACTTGCTCAGAGCATGGGTAACTATGGCAGGGCAGTGATTCATTCCTATTAAAATGGGCATTTATTTTTTTGGTTCATTTGCTTTTACACATTTAAAAATCATTATCTAGAAAAATGGGTCAAGATTGGCTTTCATTTTTGGATGGATTACAAATACTGTAAAATAAAAATCAGTAACATATCTGAAAAGGTATCTAGCTTTATTCCATAGCATTGCATTTCATGCAAAATCATGCAAGATTCGTAGCTGTACTGCAGTTTCATCTTCTCAAATGTTATAAATTGTTTAAAAACATATGAAAAAGATATGTTCAAAAATGAGTGACAGAATAAACCCAAAATCTGTTTTATAGTGCAGATACTGTACTGTATGGTTATAATGAAGCTACTTAGATTTCAAAAAGAAAATTTGCATTTAGGAACATTAGGCAATGACAAATATCTATCACTAACACGGCCATTCTGCAGGATAGATACACTAAATGGGATAATGGAAGTTTATACTACAAATGTAAATGTAGATGACTTCTGGGTGTCTGGGTGTATAGTTGTTCCCCAATTCAACAATAAGAATGAAGAAAAAACAATGCTGCTTATATAAGATTATTACTGTCTCTTTTATTGTTACCTCCTCTTGTTATTTTCAAAAATAGTAGTCATTGCTGCCTGTATAAAACATTTCTGCAGATTATTTATTTTCTGTGATTTTTAACCCAGAAATGCAAAATCCAGTATTAAATTAGTTATCATATGGAGTTACCATAACAAAAAGTTAGCATTTTCAGGATATCTTTGTTCCCATCTAGATTTTTTTCAGTCCAGATACAGTAGCCCTAGTAGTTAATTCAGGATTTAGGTTTTTTGGGTAGAAGAGAATATATGCAGCTTAGGGCTGAACTGTGGAGTATGTCCTACACAATGGCTGTTACAATCCTTCTACTGCAGGGATGTCAAACTCAATTTCAATGAGGGCCGCATCAGCATTGTGGTTGCCCTCAGGGGGCCGGGTGGGTGTGGCCAGGGTGGGCGTAGCCTACTGGGTGGGTGTGGCTGGAGTGCGTGTGGCCTACTGGGTGGGTATGGCCAGCTCTACATCATTCGTGTCAAGGGTACCTATGGGGGCCTGGGTAGGAATGGGGCAGATCTGAGGGTCTCTGGCAGAAGGAGATGGGACCAGGGCAAGTGCCAAGGCATGGTCCATTGGAGGAGCCTCACTGTTCCTCTCAGGCCATGCGGCGGGGGGGGGGGCTGGACTGTGGCACGGAGGTCAAATGCCCAGCCCAGCCCTCAAGCACCTGTGGCACTAAGCCCAGCCCCACTTCCCCAAGGGGGCACCCAGCTGCACTTACCTCCTCAAGGCTGCTGCTGCTGTGCTTGCTCTCCTTAGCCAGGTTGCTTATGATGGGTATGAGAGCAAAGTCAAGAGGGAGGCCCACTCCCTCTCCACGTGAAGAGACCTGGCTTTGTATCCAAAGCTACCTTAGCAATAGGATGGGAGACCCCCCAGGATAGGCCAGGAGGAGGGGGCAAGGGGATGGTGAAAGGGCAGAAGGGAAGGACTAAGGCAGGACTTCCCTCACACTCTCCCTCTCCCTTCCTTCCTTCCTTCCTTCCTTCCTTCCTTCCTTCCTTCCTTCCTTCCTTCCTTCCTTCCTTCCTTCCTTCCTTCCTTCCTAAGAGTGGTAGGAAAATATTTGAGATGAGGGAGGGAGAAAAACAGGCAAGAAACACAGCTGGGGAAATGTCATCCTTCATGAGGAATGAAGAAATGCACCATCGCCTGGAAGTGGCCAGCACATGGCCCTTGCCTACTTCACATATCTGGCTTGGTGGGCTCTGGGGGAGGGGATGCCATGAGCAGCATGAAAGTCGATGTTACTTGCACAATGCTGCCCAGCCCCCAGCCTGCCTGGTTTTGGCAGGCAGCGGGGTGCTCTCCTCACAGTGTGGAGAGGCTGAGCCGGGTGGAATGAACCTAACGAGAAGCACAATGCTGCCCAGCCCCTAGCCTGCCCGAAGTAGGCAGGGCCATGTGCTGGCCACTTCCAGGCAATGGTGCATTTCTTCATTCCTCACAAAGGGTGATACCTCCCCAGAGCGTGCCCTGGGGGCGGGATTGACGCAGCAGGGGCTGGTAGCTTGATGTTTCCAGATGGCCTTGTGGAGCTAAGACTGAATGCGTTTCAGCATAGATGGCCACCATGAAATTGTACATTGGCTCCCGGCCAACCTGGCCTAGGGCCAAGGCAGTGGGGGCCATTTCCTCACTGTTTCCAGGATGGGTTTGCGGGCCACATGAAACCACTTCGCAGGCCGCATCTGGCCCCTGTGTTTGACATGTCTGTTCTACTGTATGTTGTAGATGAATCTTTTTATCTTCTTAGGTTACTGGGTCTTTTGATTTACTTAATATATTTTGGAGTGTTAAGTTGGTTTCTGTGCTACGGTGATGGATGTAATAGTCTGTTGGTTTTTATACTGTATATAAACAGGGAGCAAACCTTACCCTCATTCATACCAATGATGTTGTTTAGTTAGGTAATGAAATGTCTGCAAGCCAACAACTAAGCTCAGACTGCACCAAGGACTCCACAGCTCAACCCATAAAACCATGAAGGCCAGTTGGTGACTTTGGGCCAATCACTCTCTCTTAGCCCAACCCACCTCACAGGATTGTTGTGGGGAAAAAGGGAGGAGGGAGGTATGTTGAATATGCTCACCACCTTTACTGAGTTATTTGTAAAAATAATAAAGGTGGGATAGATAGAAATAAATAAATAAAACCCTGAGCTGCACATGTTCTCTTCTACTGCAAATATATTGTTTTGCTTTCAAAAGGCAGATTTATAGCTTAACTCACAATTCTTAGGACATTATCGGCTATGTTGAGTTCGCTGGTAAGGAACCGACTAAGTAAATCAGTGGACCTTAAAGTTAATGCGTTCTATATTAAATGATATGCAGGTGACAATTCCTGGGTATAATATAATAGTCATCTCGTATTTAAGAAGCACTAGAACTTTGTATGCAACGAAGCAATTTTATTTAAAATATAAAGACACAGAATCTTTAGAATCAGGGCTACAGTGATTAAGGTCACTGAACTATCCCAGAAGCAGATATACAAAATAACTAATCTGAACTGGTTTTGCTTTCCTTCAAGTAGTTTTTGACATGTAAGACGACCCCCCTCACAATACTGATTTTGTTCTAACCTAAACAAATTGTACTATATGGCCCCAAAGAAACCTTAAACAATTTTTCCTATCTTACATCTAAAATACTGCTCTCAATAAACTTAACTTAACCAGGTGTTGTTTCTTTCATTGGAAGAAAGGTAAATCTATATTACAATTTCTGTTCGGATTACTGTATGTTCTATCCCAATAAAAGTTTTATAGCACAAGTGAAAGAAAGTGTAAAACTTGCATCATACATGAATTTGCTAATTGTGGTTCAAAACTGTTTGAAAATTATTTTATGTGAACTGATTGTATTCTGCCTATTACTCCACCGAAAGGCTCAATTTAATTTTATCAAATGTCTGTAGCAAACAAAACATAAAAGATAAAATAATCTTTAAATAAATATTCTTAAAGAAACCCACGTGAGCATATTCTTGACCTTTTGGCTAACTATCAAGAACTGTGGATTTAATAGCAGTCCCAAGGCTTTCCTACGAAAAAATTAATACAATTTTTCACATACTATACAGGCAGATGCTGTTAAATGCTATATATTCCGGATTGTGCTCAAAAATCAAGACAAACTTTAAATACTTACTGCCGAAAGCAGCTTTTCCCAATGTATTATCTTACACATAAGTTATATTTCAATTCCCATAAATCTAGTGACGGGATATGAAAGTCAAAATTGCACTTCTGCAGAACAGTCAACTGGACTAGGCTGAAAATCAACCCTTTCCCCCCAACTCTAAGAAACTCCTCACATTCAGAAATAAATAGAAGTGCTAAATATGTTAAATAAATATAGAACAACAATCAGTAGAAATATGAACAATTCATTAAAAAATAGATTGCGTATACATTATGGCATCCGAAGTGAGGCATAATTATATTCCTGAACTACTCTGAAATATGTAAACACATCACTGTGTAAACTATAAAATTTTACGTCTAACTAATTTTTAACTACAAATATGACTGTTTTTAATATCTCAAAAAAACACCTCACCACTCTTAACGGTGACATGTCTACACATTAAACAGTCATGAATATATTTTCTTGGTTTTCTTTCCCTAGCAATGATTAATGCAGCCTATCAGAAGCCAGATGGTGCAAAACCAAACCCATCAATCAAAATGAAAAGACCACAGAGTGCTCTTCCACAATGATATGCTTGGAAATGGAAATTTTCTTCATAGACTCTTGGACACAATCTGCAGGGTAAATCCTAAATAAGCTTGCACGGTCGCCAGAAAGCTGGCAGGAAGGACTTTGTTAGGTGGTAAAGAGCTGAAGAAGCAATGTTTGCTGCTCAGAGAAGGAAGGATTAATAAAAACCCAAATGGGTAGCAAAAAAAAGAGTTAAAAGTGGGTTTTGAAATTATTTTAATAATGTTTTCTCTGATGACAGATTCTGTCAAGCTGTCCATTCGTTGCTGATTTAATATGGGATAATGCCATGCATTAATAAGCAGCTGCCACTGTCTGCCTGACACAAGAATCAGCATTTAATGACTTGTCCTGCACAAGCATTTTAAATACAGTAATCCTAAATGTCTTGGTTTTTTACAATGCATCCTTTCCCTTCAAAACTTGTGAAAGAAAACAAATGTTCATGCATTTCTACATTAAACTGTTACGGATGCTTCCCGATTAATGTCTCTCAGCAAAAAAAACCCCAACCCATTGTGAATGTACTATATTTCACAGAGTATTTGTGGGGGAGCTTACACAATTTCTGTTTTGTGCAAAAATTCAAAATATATTACTTTTATCTCTGTGATATTTATTTACACCGGTATGTACACACACACAGAAACATGCATATACAAACAATACATACCTTCATAAATAAATGATTGTGACAGTAAAACAGCATTAAGGACTTACTTGTTGACACTGAAGAGTATATTACCAGTCTAGCGATACATTAATTATACCATTCCATGCTTTTTCCTCCCAATGATTTCACATAGGATTAAAATCCCTTACTAAAATGTTATTTCCTGGTGATGTTGGAAAGTATCACATAATTCTACAAGCCACTTAACCTACACATTAGAATGAATATGTAAGGCATGCTGTTAAAAATGATATCAGTAAGGCTTATGAATAGTGAACAGATTTCAAAACTAAAATACACCACATACTATGATGAGTGCTTATGAGTGACATTCTAGCTGAAGACAAAGCTTTCAGAATAATTCTTAGAAAAGAGGTATCTTGTCACACTAAACCAGAACAAAATACCATCAAGATGGCAGGAATGGTTCACATGGTTACCTTTAGAGTTTAGCAGGAGAAATACTTCAGACTCTGAACGTGAGGGTTTTATTCTATCTTGCCTTTGTAAATACATCTCCACCTTACAGAAAACATAAAAATATCTTTCACTGAAAAGTGATTCTGTGAATTAATAACTTCATTGAACCAAGACTTTATAATGTTGTGCTGTAAATATGCACTACATGTCATATGTACTATACATCATTCATTCGTTCATTTTCTACCTTTATTATTTTCACAAACCTCAAGGCAGTGAACATACCCAACACACCTTCCTCCTCCTATTTCCTCACAACAACAACTCTGTGAAGAGGATTGGGCTGAGAGTGAATGACTGGCCCAAAATCACCCAGCTGACTTTCATGGTTAAGGCGGGACTTAAACTCATGTTCTTTGGTTTTGTAGCTTGGTGCCTTAACCACTAGGCCAAACTGGCTCTATAATAATAAACTATTATATATTATTATATTATATATTAACAGTATGCAAATGTCATATAAACATCTGTAGAAAGAACCATTCCTTTCATGTTTGGATCCAAAATAAAACATAGAGGACGTCACACATCCTTGGTCTCATTAAAAATTGGAACCAGCCCAGAAAAGAAGACTTGCTTCCTTCTCTTTCAGCCAGTCTGCTGCAACATTCACAAGAGTAATGTAGGAAGTCTAATGTGACATGGATTCTTGAAATAGCCATAGAAAGTGAAAATCTGTTTTTTTACAGATGCAGACAGAAATACAACTTGTTTTTCAAAAGCTTTACATATTCCCAGAGTGCATCCTACACAAATCTAAAATCTTAAGTATAGAACCTCACAAGGTACAGCAGAAACCCCTTCCAAATATAAGAAAATTTTCACAAATCAGAGTACTCTTACACAAAATCTGAACTTGATGTGCATATGTGCTACTATTTCTCTAAAATATGTATATTCTGTGGTATATACAGTGGACCAGTGGATAATACACAGGATTAAAAACGCATCTGGATACAATCACATACAAACCTAGATTTCAAAGCCAAGTTGAAGTAGCAAAGGGAGTTAAAGGAGATGTCACCATAGGTAAGCTATCCAACTTCAAGTTGCTCACCTTTTCAAGACATCTAGCAGTGTCCTTCCATGTTTGCCTTCTTGGCTTTGATCTTATTTTCTTCTGTATTTCTATCATGCCCATGTTCAGGAAACGCTCAAACCATACTCTTTTCATTTCTTCTATTTGTTAGAAACTCTCTCAGGATAATTTCCAGTTTTGTTTTCACCTAGCATACTCCCAGGCAGTCCCTCTATCCAGATCAGAGCAAGCACACACCACTCAATACAGCTAGCAAAAATATAGCTTTATGTTTATTCATTAAACTTCATTAAACAGAAAAAAAAACACAAAAAAACAGGCAATGGGCCCAAAGCAGGGAGGGAGATGTGAACAACAGGAACAAATTTATCTACAGCACAGAACTTTTCAGAGCCACAGGAAATATCACTGAGTAATTAGCACTGACAGTCCCAAGAGAGTGGCCTTTATTCATTCCATCTTTAAACCTTTTGTGGGCATAAGGGCAGTAGAATAGAGATGGAAAGTAGAACACCAGGTGATGATATCTCCTCTATTCAGCACCATAACAGGAAAAAATTGGTGGCTAGAGATGGTGTATCCAACAGCGTTAATCTAATTAACAATCCCTATGGAAATAATCTACACTGTGTATTGTTCTGCATAGCTGATTTATAGTCTTTGTGGTGGGTTAGCCAAGCAAAGAGTCTTCTTATTGTTGTTAGTCGTCCATGGAATAGAGACCTTATATTAAGGGAAACCTGAAAAAAATAAGGCTCAACCTAGCCTCAATCTCATAAGTGGGTTTTATTATACTGCCTAATATATAATAAGGTTCTAGGATGCAACACAACATCAATCTCAGACTAGCCTTGTTTCAAAGCCTAATGAAGGGGAGGTACACTGCAAAGGACTCTGTAAATATTTCTTGCTTGCTTTTGTAAATCTTCTAAGGTAAAATTTATTATAAAAATTGCCTAGCTGTTTGGACCTTCAAAAATATGGAAAAGAGGTTGCAAGAAAGTCTGGATTTATAATTTCAGAAATTATCTGTTTCAGGAGAGGACAGCCTTGGGGAAATCATTGGCATAATCGGAAATCATCTCAGCACGTCATGAATCAGTATGCATATCTGTCAGCTATTTCATATTCCATCAGATTGAAACTACATGCAGACGTATGGCACTTATGGACAGCAGCTAATTTTAATCCTTCCTATTCGCTCTTCAGCTTTTTCTCCCTGGTCTTAGCTAATAGAATATTTGCAAATTTAAAAGCTTTTGGTATTATTTTATAATTTTGAATGTAACTTAATAAAATTATTGTCCAGATGTTTATTATCGAACTTTTTTTGTAATCAATGCAGTTGACAGAGTTTTTAAATAAGTTTTAATTCACCATTTAACTACTCTTCAGAATATGTCCTTCCACGTGACTTTTATAAAGAGAAGTTGTAGAAGCTGCTCTACCTCAAGGACCAAAGTTAAAATTCATCAGAAAAATTGTCCTTTCAATACAGGAGATGCCATAATAAAAACATTTTTCCTCAAAAACATACCTTGCTACACTAAGCTGTAAAAAACATTCCATCTTCTTAAACATCCCTTATTTGCTTTCAAAAAGGAAAAAAAAAGCCTCCTCTTCTATGCAACACATGAAAACATCTTTAAAAATGAAATAGCTGATACTGGGGAAGCGAAACAATTTAAGGGAGGCTTGACATAAAATTTTAACAACACAAATCATACTGGATTGGAAAGAAAACTGAAACTGCTTTTTTAAACTAAAAGGAATCATAATTTGAGTAAATATAAGCTAATAGTGGGAAAAGAAATTATAGTCAACAGCAAAGTTGAGATAAAAAAGGAATAGCTTTTTACATGTTAGGCCACAGAATTTAGGAGTGCAAGTAGATTTCTAAAATGCAAGACAAAATAGTATCCCTGAAAGAGATACAATTGCAGAATGAAGACAATCTGAATCACAAATATACTTCCTTATCATGTTACAGACAGGTCTTAACTCATATAATAATATACTGTTATAATTATCATAATATAATAATATAAAATGCGTTGACTCATGCTTTCAAATGCTAAATGGCATGAGATTGCTTAAACCCAGTATATGAGTTTAGAGCTTTCAACTACATGAATGGAAGGAATGGATGGAATCTATTCCCACCACCTAATTTAGAAAAAACTAAATTGGAAAAATCCTAGTTTGCATACTTTTCCAGTTTGGAGAAAGACTTTCAGAATGATAAAAGAAATCCCATCATTATTTGTTAATTCTGACATCTGTTTCAACAGATTCCTGGGGCATGTATTAATCTCTGCCATTTTGTTTGTTTGTTTGTTTGTTCTAATCTAACACAACTATAGTGCTCTTGGACTGTGAGCTATGAAACTCACAGTTCACAGTCTCTTGAGGTATGAATCCTTACGGAAGTAGATATATCCTAAGAACCAGAAAAAGATACTTCATTGCATCTGAAAAGCTCAGGATGAAAAGTGGAAAAGAAAATGAAAAAAAATAATAATTAAAGAGAGCCAATTTGGTTTAGTAGTTAAGGCAATAGACTGGAAACCAGGATGCCATGAGTTCCAGACCCTCCTTTTTCATGGCTAAGGCCAGCTGGGTCACCTTAGGCCAGTCACACTTTCACAGCCCAACTGACCTCACAGGGTTGTTGTTGTTGTGAGGAAAATAGGAGGAGGAAGGTGGATATGCTTGCCCTCTTGAGTTATTTGTAAAAAGAAGAAAGGAAGAAAGGAAAATAGGAAGGAAGGAAGGAAGGAAGGAAGGAGAGAGAGAGAGAGAGAGAGAGAGAGAGAGAAAGAAAGAAAGAAAGAAAGAAAGAAAGAAAGAAAGAAAGAAAGAAAGAAAGAAAGAAAGAAAAAGAAAGAAAGAAAGTCTTCTCTATGGTTGGGAAGAGTTCTGCTCTATTTTATGAACACAATGCTTCAAATTGCAGTCAGCAGGTAAGCATATATTTCTGCATATGTCTGTGAGGAGGATGACAAACTAGACAAGTGTTTGAAAAACCAAAAACTAGACTATGCCTTCTCCTTCAGCTTCCCTTGCATAGAAACTCTCAAAAGCTAAATTTCTAAACACTAACAGGAAAAAACCCTGCAGCTATGGAGATAAATCCATATTATGCAATTACTACATCTTATGATTTAGATTCCACGTGGAAATATTTCTGGCACTACGCTAATCCCTTTGGCCTTATTTCAGAGTTTTATGCACACACCCTGCTTTTGGGTTCCTGTCTAATTCAGCAGTCTCTTCCAGTTGGAAAGCAAAAGAAGTTTTGGAATTGCGCTGAACAGAAGGAAGACGGACAGTGAAGAATACAAACCACCCACCATTTTCTTTAAAGATTAGGATTTTGCTGGATTATAGCCATAATATAGAAGGAAAAAAAATCACTGAAGTCATTTCGGCTAACTTCAAAGAATTGAAAAGAATTATAGTACTAAGCACTGTATCTGTGGAAAATATTAGGAACTAAAATATGTAAAGTGAATTAAATAGCTGGGCCACCCTGAGGCAGCAGCTGCATGAATGTATTGAATTACAGAAACTATAACCTAGAAATGTTAACGTCCTATGAACATTATTAGGTTACAGCAAATGTTTAAGCTAAAAACAACTGCATGGGATTTGTATAGAGGAGCTGCTTCCGGTAGCAGGAATGAATCTGGGTAAAGGAACTTATTAATTAAGATTAATAGATACAAACTGCAAATCTGTGGAACCCATATTTGTTTGGAAGATAATATCTTTGACTTTTGTTATATTCCTCTAGTCTTGCAAAGCATATCTTTCAAAAGCTATTTGTCATTCATTTCTGTTACTTTTGTTATTTTAGGGTTGGAATATTGGAAGTATTGGAAGAACAAACCTAAATACTTATAGTCTTTTCCACCCCTTACACTGAGTAACATGAAAAATGAACATACATGTTCACGAACAAAGAAAGATTGATTTCAGGATATTTTATATATAGTACCACAATAGAAACGAACTGGAATGGAGCTGAGTGGCCAAACCTAGCTGAAGTGCTAATAAAAGAACAGGAAGAGGTGCAGTATTATGAATGGGAAAAATGTCCCACCACAAAATTCAGAAGTGAAAATATTTCAAAGGTTTCCGGATGTTCAGTTGCTTCTCTTGTTTCTTAACTGAGATTCTCTTACATATAATTTAAGTATCTTCTGCTCTACGATGCAATGACTCAATCCCATGGTTTTTTTCTTCTTTTTCCTTTTTAAATTAATTTACATGTTTTGAAATTTGTCCTATTAACCCTGGCATTACAAGGAGGAAGAGGAGGAGCACAAGAAACATCCAGAATACAGCAGGGATTGCCTTCTCATATGTAATAAAGTACTGTTAACTCACCTCTACAATCATACCCTCATTATTGTTGAATCATGTCAGGCCTCAGTTGGCCCTCAGCATAATTGCACAATGGCTGTGATTCTTGACTCATCAACTATAGTGTTTTTAATTCTTTTCCTGAGAATAAGATTCTCAAATAAAAGCAACAGGATCACAATGAAGATTCCTGTTTTCTCCACTCAAAGTAAAGTAGCTGATTATCCAACATGGTAGCTTAATTTTTTAGGCTTTGTGTCACCCCTTCTTATTTCATTTCACAGAGTTCGGCACTCAAGGGAGCTGCTCTATTCCAAAATACAACTCTACAATTATGGCTGACTTAGAGGAAATATGAAAGAAGCATCTCCACAGAAATGTCTACAGTATGGTTTGAAATTCCCTCCAGACCAGTATAAACAAATCAAATAATTTAGCTGACTGGTAAATGGACCACTGATGACAAGTTTAAAAACGGCAGATTCTTGTCCACGTTAAAAGAACCCAAAGTCCAACTAAGCTCTAGAGACTTAATTAAAAACCAAAATATACCACTGAAGGTGAAAAAAGGAAGACATGACAATTCATTGATCCATGAAAAGCAATGACTAAGATAGCTAGCAAAATGGAGGGCCCTACATTCCAGCCAAAGAAAAATACTGTTTTTCATATACTTAGATTCTGTTTCCCACAGATGGTTCCTTAAAATACCTTTTTGTAGCCAACAGGTATAGACCAAGACTTTGCTCAGCTTTAATAGTTGAATAATATGAATATCAGAGTGTAATTAAAAATATTCTGCATTTTATTTTTACCTTATGATCATATGGATTGTATGAATGAAATAGTTTGGACAGCTCTTTTGTTCTTTGTTTCTTCTGCAGGGAAAGAAGAGAAACAAGATTTTTAAAGAAAATTAGCAATACAGAAATAACACATTTTAATCTGTGTTCAGTAAATACCAACAGATACAATTTTGCAAAGAAAAAAAAATCCCTGTTCCCTTTAAAAATAGTTTTCTTCTTCTAAGGAGAGAAATAAAATTATGAGCAAGCGATGTAAACAGACACCAGTATGCAAGGAGTACATTCCCCAGTTTGTTACACCAGTGTATATTTTTGGTAAGCCAGAAACTCCTCACCATTTTTAGTGGAGGCACTTGGAAAAGAAGGCACTATTCCTGGGTTTCTCAATCCCAATAATTTTAAAATCTTGACTCCCAGAATGCTGGCTGGGGAAATCTGGGAGTCCCATCTTAGAGTCCCAAAGGTTGAGAAACACTGCTCTATTCCATTTTCACCTGCAGAAGTTCACTGGCCAGTCCTTCTCTCTCAGCCAGGCTACCTTAGATGTTTACAACTGTGGGGAAAAACCTGGAGAGACCATTCTCTGCACTGCTCTGAGCTCATGAACTAAAGGCAGGATATACAAGTAGTCCTCAACTTACATTTGGTTATTTAACAACCATTTGCAATCCGAACAGGCTCAGAAAGGGTGCTTTTGGCCTGTAAAGCACCTCTTGTCATATAACTGCATTTCAGCTGCTTCGCAATCTGTTTGCCTTTACCAAGAGCTGGTGGAGAAGGTTGCAAGCAGAGGGGATGTTGCATTTGAGGTCTGTTCCTCCCACAAACTGGAGTAGCAAACCTGAAATCTGGCAAAAAACGCAACTGAACATCAGAGTTCAGAGTTCTTCAGAATCCTGGTGTTTGCTAGCATTGTCCCCTCCCCTTTGGATTCCTTTGGTTTCTTTAACCATGGCTTACTGAATGAGTTATAATTGGCTGAGTTCCTGTTTGTGAGCTTCCCAGGAGCATCTGGGTGTAGTTCTGAGAAACAAAACATGGAAGTAGGATGGGGCCTGACTTAATCTAGTTTGGCTAGATTATGGATGATGGAATGCAATCTTGGATTGCATGGTTGGATTAACATGTTCTATTAAATCAAAAATGAAATAAAACATTTTGGGGATTAGCATTACATGTGAACCGAACCATAAAAGTGGCTCCAGACTAAATGTCCATTCATACAACAACTGTACTACCATTTCCATTGATCTCATCCACTGGATATTGCTCGGAAAGGTAAAATGGAAGGGGGAATCAGTAAAATCAAACAAACTGAGTTATATTTGATTGCGACTGAGAACGTCTCTTGATTTTTAGAAATAGCTTTTAAAAGAGTGTAGGGAGCTGCAGTGAGGAATAGTACCTACTGCACATGTAGAATTTCATTCCTATAACTCTAAATCCAATCCAGTGACTGAAATCAGAACAGCACAGAAGAAATAAATGACATATGGAAAATGAAAACAGGCTTTGCTATAAGGTCCTGCTTATAGATTCAAATATTATTAACAATCTCATTTTACAGCAATTCAATTTGACTCAATTTACATTCGATCAGAATAATAATAATAAAAATTAAAGTTAGGGGGGAAAAAGGAAAACAAATCTCTGTGCACATCGTATGTGGATGAAGTAGAGCACCGATCCCCAACCTTTCTGACTTTGCGGACGGGGGGGGGGGGAGGGAGAAGAAATGGTTACTCATGAGGGGTGGGTGAGAACAAGAGCACTCACAGCTCCATTTGCACGAGCTGTAGACACGCGTGCCCACTGCTCGCACAAATGGAGCTGCGCGTGCCCATACAATTGCCCACTGTACATGCAAGCATAGATACACACACACACACACGTGCGCTCACTCACTGCTTCCACAGCCCAGTTCCAAATGGGTCAAAGCCCAGTAGTGGGCTGTGGACTGGAGGTTGGGGACTTCTGAAGTAGAGCTTTAGCTGGGAGATAGCTCCTACTCTAGTGGCTGATATTGGAAAAGGTAAGCAGAGATAGACTTGGTTAATATTTCAGTGATAGATTACCAGGAAATCTCTAAATGGGACTGGGAAGTTAAAAAAAAACCTAGACAAAGAAAATACCAAACCACCTATCTGTTATTACCAAGAAAATAATATGTGCATATGCCCAATAGGACTTGTACTCAACCTGAGGGAGTCTTTACCTGATGTCAGATAACGCAAGTCCATTTTACATACACAGATTCCTGGCAAATGAGAAGGGAAGGAAAGAAGGAAGGGGAAAAAGCATGACGACAAATGAGAGGAAAAATACTTCTAGTGCAAAGAAATGGATCAATGTGCACCAAAGTTTGATATCCTCAGGGACACAGAGAGACTTTGTGGTCACTGAGATTGGACACAGATTATTTGGAAGATCTGAGCAGATCAATTCACTATGATATATCCCTTCTCTAACATTATTTTGCTCTGTCTCTCCTGTCATCTGATTTGTATTATTGGGAACCTGGTGCTACAAAAAATTATTATAATGAGTGCTCTGATTTTGTACTAGTTAACACTGTACATCGTGTGCATATGTAATGTAGGTTACATAAACAGTATAACGATGTAAGACATTTTCAACAAAACCTCTAACTAAATGAGCTCAATAAAATTCATTTTGAATAATGTCCCCATCTAATGCAAAATAAAGTATTTTTTTTAAAAAAAACCAGCAGCATCCAATATATTTATAACATGTGGATATTTCACCTAAAATGTTTTGTTTTTTAAAGATGGAAAAAGCAACTCTTACTATTTGAGCTGGAACCTGAGGCATTTTTGCAGCTGGAGTCCCAGGGCGTGGATAAAACTGGTTAATAAAAAGACTTGGAAACCTGTATTCTTCCACAAGTTTCATGGTTTCTTGAAAATCTTCATCGGTTTCCCCTGGAAACCCACAAATGATGTCTGTAGCAATTGTTATTCCAGGTACTCTGAAATGAGTGGGGGGAAAAAATTAAGTTGAATAGCAGACAATTTTTCCTTCAGCAAAATGGACAATTAGTGTTGCATCATATTACTTTTAATATTTTTGAAATGCATTGCCTATGGAAAATAACATTATAAATAAATTCATATACAAAAGATTCTACACAACACCCTTCAACAAGCAATTTAAATATCATGGTTTCTCGCCAAGAAACTTTGCAATTTCATTTCCTGAGGGGATGTAGAATTCCTGACAGATATTTCTCAGCATTAAACAAAACAAAACAAAATCTGCAACCCCAAATTCCCAAGGTTTATTCAGAAAAGCTACAATTGCCAAATGGTTTTGGATGCATATAATACAGATGACTGCCAAGACTCCAAAGAAGTAGCTAAACGGGATAAATTTTGAAAGATAATATATCTTGTCTTTCAGTACGCAAGACAGATACAATCTGAAAAAAGAAATTAATTTTTAGAAACTACTTCACTTGAGCATGTGGCAGTGCTGCAACCGGGAGATGGGAAAGAGTAACACTAGATTTAACTTTGTTAGTCTTTATTACTGTGTAGCTATTAATCTGAAGCCAAGGGCCAGTCAAGTTTGAGCAATGCTGTATTGTTTCCATTGTTGTTTTTTCCACCAAGATCTAGCCCATTCCATACAAGTCTCTGAAGGATGATACACTGAAAGTTCTCTCAACCTTCAAGAAAGGGGTAGGAGCCCTCACACATACCACAACTTCTTGTTGTTTGGCTAGTGAAGGTAGAAGGGCAGTCATATATTCAACTTGGTTGCTGCTTTATTTAATTACAAACTGTCTTGACTCTTTGGTTGAATATGTCTGTGTGTGATTCTGTGTAAATAAACAAATAACCTTGAAGCATCCCCAGAAATATTTTCAAACACATTTGGGTCCTGAACAGATTTTTTTTAAAGGCAAAGTAGCATTGCATGGCATGGAATAAAGCACAGACATACTATTTCATTCTGGTGGTTCTTACATCAATTTAGATGAGCATATATAAAAAACTGCTATTACATTAATTTGTGGGGAACCTGTAAAAACTGTATAATGTAGCTGTACTGATCTATTAAGCTCTGCTGCAGTTGTCAGTGCTGATAGTTGTAAACCTTTACACATGCTCTGCCTCTGTGCTTCAAAAGGAACATGAGGGGGATTCTTCCCTTATTTTTTTTTAAATCTCATGCTACTTAATGCACATTAATTTCTGTGACTACCCTTTTTATTTTTATTTTATTAACAATTACAATAAAAACTAATACAAACTGAAAAATAAAGATAAAAAGTAGAAAGTACAGACAAGAAAGGAAAAATAGAAAAAATAGACTAAAGAAAAAGAAAAGTAATATGTAAAGAAGAGATTTCCCAACTTCATCATATACATAATTTTACTAATTTATCGCTTTCTCTTAAAATATAACAAATGATCTCTGCTTTCCATATCCTTTCACTTATCTATAAACAAATCCATAAAGCATAATCATTTCAATCCCAGTATCACTAAAAGTCCTTTAAGGGTCACCAGGTATGATAGCACATTTATTTTTTATCTTGATCAAGTAAATCAACTTTATATTCCTTACTTTTTACTTCTAACAAAATCTTAATCAATTCAAATAATGCCTTAGAACTTTTCTTTTTGTTTTTTGTCTCTTCTCATGAGCATTTTCAAAATTTTAAGAAGCCTCTTCTGTAAATCCAATATAGGAAAACTATCCAAGTCACTGTCTTGGTTTATTGTTTGTACATCCATTTTAATTATTAAAGCAACATCTGGTTTCTTTTGTATCTCCAGAGTAGCATCTTTTTCTATGTCATTCTTGTAGCCTGTCATTTGTAAATTCATTTTCAACTCAGTATCAGTCTTGTCAGGTAAACCTTGTTCCTTTCCATAACTTTTTTTAGACTCAGCAGATGTTTCTGTTGATACTATAAAAATTAATTTTTGAGTTTATTTTTCCAAAGTATCTTTCAATATGTCCATTGTTAGAATATTTTGCTTCATTCTGTAATTTGTGTTCTTCTGTCTTAAGTGCAATCTTTAGTTGCAAGGGTCCACATTTTAAAAACCTATTGTGCTTTTTTAAAAAATTCAAAACCAAAATATTTTTCCATGAAAAGGATTTTTTATATTTAATTCCAAAATCTTATTTTAAATTTAAATGGACCCTTAATCCATTTGTAACTTTGTAAAATGAAAACTTTCAAAAGTTTTTAATCACCCTTTTGCTGTTCATTATTTTTTAAAACTTCTTAAACTTGTAATTAAAACTTTCTTTTAAGGATTGATAGAGACTCACCTGTCAATCTTGTCAATCCAAAGATTTCTAATAGCTGATAAGCAATTAATAAGCATTCAAAAATGATTAGAAAAGGAAATATATGAACTTACGTGTCCTTTCAAAAAGGCCAACTTTGGTTTGAGCAAGATGGCTTAATCCCTCATCTCCCAGAGCTCTAAACCTGCCAAAGACCACTATCTTTGATCTCTTCATGAGGAGCACCTATCTGAGGCAAAGAAATATTGGGAACAGATCTATGCTTTAATTCAGAAGATTCTTAAAATGGATTTACAATGGAAACCAGAAATTTTTCATCTAGGACTACTGGATAAAAGAAACGGGGAGGAAACCTGGAACTTTGTTATTGTATGTGTTGATGGGAGCAAGAATATTATATATGCTCAAAAATGGAAAGAAGTATCAACTCCCATGATGGAAGAATGGATTGAAAAGACGATAGGACTGGCAGAGATGGCAAAATTGATGACGGCAATGTTATCCATTTAATCATGTCCGACTTTTGGCAATTCTATGGGCCAGGTCTCTCCACATCTTCTGATCGTGCACTACTTTTTTGAGTTTTTCTATTCAATGGCAATATTAATTACACTAATTAGGAAAAAGAATATAAATAGCTTTGTTTCTACTTGGAAACTGCTTCTGGACTTTCTGCTTGAAAGAGGAAAAAATGAAACTTTGATTTTGGGCTTTGATGATTAAGTAGGTTATTATTATAGAAATAGTTAGTATTCATTATTTTAGATGAATAAAACATTCATATTATATCTCTGGCATGTATCTTACTGTACCAAAAGCTGGAAGTCATGTTTTTTTGGTCTCTTTTCTTTCTTTCCCTCATTTTATCTCCCCTTTCTTTTTTCTTCCCACTTTTTTCCTACTGTTTTATTTTCATTTGTATTTTATATTAAGAAGAAAAGCTTTCAATAAAAATATATTTAAAAAAACCAACAACTGCTATCTGGAGATGATCTCATGTCCTCAAGTCTTCTCCTTGTCTGAACAGCTTTTCATGGAACCATATTTGGTCTGCCATTTCTCCTCCAGAAAATTACCACATTATTACCAAACTGAAGACAGAGAATTTTTCTGGGATGGAATGAACATGATAGCCATCAAGAGGTAGCTACATTGCAGTTTCCAGATCTACTGTAGAACATTAATAATAAATCAGATTCATATAATTGAATATGATGAAAACATAACAATAAAGCAACATCCTTTTTGTGAAGAATTTTGCAGTACAGATTAGTTAGTCATCTTTTCCTTCTATAAGCAGGTAAAATATAGGCCACATGATCAGGAAGATTTTAATGTGTTTGAGCAACATGGTGGAACTAAGGTAACACACGACATACGACCGACAATCTTTGCTGGCATGGCGAGTTTCTAGTTGTTTTGGAACTGTTGGTGAGACCGTTAAAAGTCGTTGGTGCTGTTTGAATTTGTTCTACCAGCAGCAAGATCTGACTGCTGGCCTAGTGATGGATTGTATTGCAAATCAGGGCTGTTTCCAGAGGAGGCAGAGGAGGAGAGGACCTGGAGCTTACGGAGCAAAGGAACTGGATGAGGCTGTCGGCAGGCCCAGAGGAAGAGAGAGAGGCTTTTGGAGGAGTTGGTGGCGGCAGCAGCGTGCTCCAGGGGCGAAAAGAAGCAAGGCCTCTTTAAGGAAAAGGTGGAAGAGTCAGGATCAGAAAAAGGAAAGAAGGCGAGGTTGTCAGAATACAAGCTAACTTGAGGGCTAATCCACATGGAGCCCCATTTCCATCTGTCCTATTTGCCATCGTTCACTCCCTAGAGACTAAAATGGACAATGTGAAATTTGAGCGGGCCACGAATAAGGAGTATACATCGGAGGTGGTGACCCTTTGAGAGCTGTATGCAACGAAATTTCATTTTGATGTATGCCAATTGGTGTACATTCAAAGTGACAATAAAGTTATCATCAGTTATCATAAAAAAAAATTAACCAGGAATGGACAGATTATTGTCACGTTTGAACCAAGGATTCTGATGAATTGCTCTCAAACAAGCCTCTTCATAAAATAGCAACACCTCCAGAATGTAAATCCAAAAATCAAATATCAAAATAAGTTGTCCATTCCTGGCTAATTTTATCTACTTATGCAATAGAGAGCATATGTCTATATGTTGTATACCAACATGTTTTTTATAAACAATAAACAACACTACAATAATACTTTATTGATTAGTCAGTTGACCTTATGAAAGCATAAGCATCCGCCACAGGGAAATACAATAAAATGATGTAAGGTAAGATACACTGAAATACGATAAAACACATATAATGAGATAAAATAGAATAAAATATAGTAAAGATTAAAATAAAATAAAATGCAAGGATGTATATATGTATTCTTATAAACAACAAACTAGAATTTCTGGCCAACTGAAATTTTGAATATGTCTAATGGTACTTCAGCTCCAATGTGATGCTAACAAGGTACTTGGATAGATACAGTATTGGAGCAGAATAGTCTGAATTCTGCTCTTCAACATATGAGCAAAGTAAGCATTTCTGGTAGACTTAAATAGGAGAAATTATATTATTCTGGAAATGAATGAGAAGTAGTATTGTTAGACATCTCAAAGATTAATTAATAGTGTGTACATTATATTTGATAAAAATAGTCATAGTTACCACAGTCATTTTAATGACACAGATGGCAACAGCAAAAAATGTAATACCTACAGCATGGCAAGATTGTATTTTCCTGTTTCTATGGAAACATGAATGGCAAGTTCCATTTATGCTTGAATCAACAAAATCACTACTCCTTCAAGTAACAACAATTCCCTCAGAGTGACAAGGAATATATGTTGATATCTTCACAATTCATTCATTCATTCATTCATTCATTCATTCATTCATTCATTCATTCATTCATTTATTTATTAATTATTGGGACTTATATGTCGCCCTATCTCCCGAAGGACTCAGGGTGGCTAACAACAATAAAACACAATAATACAAATGTTAAAAAAGATTAAACTAACAAGCCCCAGTGATAAAATATTAAAACAATTTTCTTTTTAAAAAACCCCTATCATCAGTCCAGGTCAGCCTGATGGAAAAGAAATGTTTTGAGGTCGCGACGAAAGGACCGGAGATCCGGGGCCATCCGGAGCTCAAGGGGAAGCTGATTCCACAGGGCAGGCGCTCCCACAGAGAAGGCCCTCCCCCTAGGGGTCACCAGCCGACATTGTCTAGCCGACGGCACCCTGAGGAGGCCCTCCCTGTGTGAGCGCACCGGGTGATGGGAAGTCGTTCCTGGCAGCAGACGGTCCTGCAAATATCCCGGGCCTAAGCCATGTAGGGCTTTATAGGTAAGAACCAGCACCTTAAATCTCAATATGGAAATTGCAAGCTAATTCACTTTTCCTAAATAGGATTACTCATCATAAATCCCAAACTGAATACAAGTAAATGCTATTCACTTGATAAGACTAACATTTCACCAAGGTAATAAAAAATGTACATGGTTTTGTACTCTTTCAGACTCCAAACCAGGACTCTTTGTCCACATGACACCAATTTGTATATATAGAAATGTAGCTTGTTAGAGAGAAATGTTGCAGCCCAGTTCTCCTAATGATATTCTTGTTTTTTCATGTACAGGATTAAAAAAATGAGGCCACTTATAGTATGATGCAGCTAGGTATGTTTAGTTTTACATCTCAGAAGGAACTAGGCTGACAAGCACAGGAAATCAGAAGCCAAGATGGTTCAAATGAATACAGGTTTATTGCATGCTAACACTCGTTACTAGAATCTGAACTACCAACAGTCAAAGCAAATTGGTGGTAGATAAGAGTCAATGGTATTCAAGGTGGGCTGGAGTTAAATCTCTTGTGGGCATGAAGGGATTCCAGATTGATGACATGCTTGACCTTCCCTTCTATTTAAATAATTATTGATGATTAAACCAAGTATAACAATGAGCTCCCGCCTAAATTTCATTTCAATTAATTGTACATACTAGTACTTATAGTAACATGAACAAAGTATTATATAGTTAGGAAACCAATGGAAATTTTCACAATCTTAAATAAAATATAGAGTGAAGCTATGTACAAGCATTGTTTTTTTTAAATGTCACTTCAAGTTACTCACCTGTGTCATATTTTATATGAAAAGGTACCGGTATGTTATTTTAACCTGCTATCCTTCTTGCAAAATTTGAAAAAGATAGCTTTTGTTAAAGTATGAAATTATTTGTCATTTCTGCAATCTTTTGGGGTGTAAATTGTACAGTTCTGGCAAAGAACATTAACAAAATCATGTTTTATTTGTTATGTACCATACAGATACCAACTGAACCAGAAATAAATGTCTCTATGTTGTAGAAGTTAGAAGCTCTGTGACATCTGAAGTCCCTCTTGATTCTGTAAAATGCCTTCTTGCCCAAGTAAATGTTTGAGCCATAACAGATAATCTCCCTTCTATTTTTTCCTCCTTCCAACTCTTCTTGCATATAATTGCTGCATTCCAAAACTGAGGCTATCTTTTGGCAACTCTTGCTGTTCTGTTTAATCTCTGATACCATGGCTGAATTGGCCTACAAAAGGTGTACATTGCCAACATTTGCAGTTAACCAAGCTTAAATATAATTACACACTCTCTCTCACACACACACAGTCTAGGCACCTCTTAATGGATGGTGTCTTCTTTAAGAACCACTTTTTAAATTTAATATATCAAGCTATCTCTCTGAAAAAAAAATCAAAATCAGCCTGTCTGCAAACCTTATCTAATCTAATGTAACCTAACCCTGACACTATATGCACTTATTTGACTGGTAAGCAAAACCTTTTGAAACGTTTATCATCTGGTAACGTGCCATTGCATTCCTATCACAATCTGATCCATTATCTCTGCCAATATCGCCCTGCCAAACAACAAAGGAAAACCTTTGTCCATTATATGAAAATGTGTGGCCAAAAAATATACCAAATTAGCTATTTCATCACATATACATCAAGATAACTAATGATCTCTTAATTTTATGTAACGTACTGGCAAGTGTAAAGAGAATTTTACTACACCTTAAATATTTCACCAAAGTTGAATCTGCCTGTCCAGTAAGAACATAACAAGAAAGCTGGTTTACTGTCTCTGTTCCACGTAAGATATATATCAACCAGGCAGCAGCCGTCCTCTGTCACAGCCCTGGTACTAAGACACTCCTTGATCATGAGCAGTTCCCTCCTGCATTTTGTAAAGTTCTTTGGATAACACTATTCCACGTGCTTTTAACATGCTTTTGGTAGACATCCAGCAGATCTCTTTTCTCTGCTTGTCATTTTTGCTTGTTTTATCTTGATTTTTGAATTTGTACTTTGTTATATGCTGACAGAGTTTTTGGTTGGGTTATAAAACCATAACCTGAATGAACATGAATGGGAAATAGCCTTACCATTTACCTAAACAGCTAAGAAGTAGCTGTAGAGTAGTGAGAGAAAATAAGAGATCAAGTGTACTTGGACCCATTGAACCATTTGGTGAAAAATCAGGAAGAGCATTATTACACAAAACAGTTTACATACTCATGTTTCAGGGTATAGAAAAAAATACCAATTTGAATTCTTAATATAGCTTTATGCATTAATTATAAGTAATCTTCAAATTACGACAACAATTGGGATCAGGATTTCTGCTGCTAAGCAAGGAGTCTGTTAAATGAATTGCGCTTGATTTTAGGACCTTTTTTGCATGGTTGTTAAGCAAATCACTGCAGTTGTTAATTGAATCACACAGTTGTTAAGCAAATCTGGCTTCCCCCACTGACTTTGCTTTTTGAAAGCTAGCTGGGAAGGCTGCAAATGGTGATCACCTGACTCCAGGATGCTGCAATGTTTGTAACTACATGGCAGTTGTCAAGCACCCAATTTTTGATCACAAGACTGTGGGGATGCTGCAACAGTTTGTAAGGGCAAGAACATTGTGATCCATTTTTTTCAGTGCCACAGTAACTTTGAATGGTTGCTAAATGAAAGGTTGCTAAGTCAGGGACTGGCTGTATATGGCAAATATAATTAATAAAGCCAGCTGAGATCTGGTCATATGATTCTCAGGAACTGAAGTGCAGTGACTGAAGGATATCCTTGGTTCAAAAAAAAACAACAACCCCAAACAAAAAACAAAAAGCAACAAAAAAGCCAGACGTGACAGAAAGGGAAGAAGAGTTTATTACATATTTAAAGTATCTGTATTTGTACATCAGACGATGCCATTATAATGGCAGAAAGTGAAGAGGAACTAAAGAACCTCTTGATAGGGGAGAAGAAGGAGAGTGCAAAAGTGAGCTTAAAACTCAACATTAAGAAAACCAAGATCATGGCATCCGGCCCTCTCAATTCCTGGCAAATAGATGGGGAAGAAATGGAGGTAGTGACAGATTTTATTTTCCTGGGCTCCAAGATCACCACAGATGGGGACTGCAGCCAAGAAATTAAAAGATGCTTGCTTCTGGGGAGGAAAGCTATGGCAAATCTAGACAGCACACTACAAAGCAGAGACATCACCCTGTCAACAAAAGTACGTATAGTCAAGGCTATGGTCTTCCCAGTTGCAATGTGTGGCTGTGAAAGTTGGACCATAAGAAAGGCTGAGTGCCAAAGAATTGAGGCCTTTGAACTATGGTGCTGAAGAAGACTCCTGCAAGTCCCTTGGACTGCAAGGCGTTCAAACCGGTCAGTGCTAGAGGAGATCAACCCTGACTGCTCTTTAGAAGGCCAGATCCTGAAGTTGAAACTCTGGCCACCTAATGAGAAGGAAGGACTCACTGGAGAAGAGCCTAATGCTGGGAAAGATTGAGGGCAATAGAAGAACTGGATGACAGAGAATGAGGTGGCTGGATGGAGTCACTGAAGCAGTAGGCGTGAGGTTAAATGGACTCCAGAAGATGGTAGAGGACAGGAAGGCCTGGAGGAACATTGTCCATGGGGTCGCGATGGGTCGGACACGACTTTGCAACTAACAACAACAATCTGTACATCACACTTTTCAAAGTCACCCAAAGTCAGTGTACATCACATTTCAACTTTGAAGCCATTGTTTTAAGTTTAAAACAACTGCTTTGCATTACAAAAAAAGCTATTACAATATTTTTGGAAGTGCTTCAAACTCAAAACAGCTCTCTGTTTCCAGCACAAAACATTCTCAAAATGATCCAAATATCCAGCACAGGAAGAACAGATTATAGACCTGCGACTCCTGAACCTGATATGAAGGACTGTGATCTGGAACTAGCGGCAAAGCCTTTACACGCTCAGGAATGCTGGTCAGAGCATATGGAGAGCCACAAGAGTGTTAGACAAAAGAACCATCGCTTGCCGGCAAGGCATCTGATGGAAACTGAAGCTTTTCAGAATCCAATTTCATCAATTAGGGTTGCATAGCTTCATTTGTATCTGCGTGGGCAGTGGGCAAGTCTTGAATATTTAAGGCCCTTTCAGAGGGAGATTTCCTGCTGGCATACCTTCTGTGACAGACTATTTTAAAGCTCCATAGTGTGCATTCTTAGCTGAATCATAGACTGCACTTGACCCCTGTGCCCGACTCTGATCTGGGACTGGCCTAAATCTGTTGGAATCTTGACAATCTGATTAGTTACAAGCCTGATTTCTTGAAACATAGATGATAAAACTTGAGTTACAAGCTTTAGGAACAAAGGCATATGTGGATTTCCTAATTTACAACCAACCTATTTACTTTTTGTCACACCTTTGCAACTGTGGTGAATAGAAACTCATTTTACTGACCAAATAGTCAAAATGTATACTATACGTTTCTGATCTGGGAAGCTGGAATAGTTAATATATTGTCTATTCAGTGATAAACAATCTTTTTTCCTAAGCTGGTTGAAGTAATCTTGGATAGTGTTGGATTATGCTAGGTCAGGGGTCGGCAACCTGAAAAAGCAAAAGAGCCACTTGGAACTGGTTCCATCACACACACAAAACAGTGGGAGCTGCAAAAAGTGTGTGCACGTGTCAACACACGCGTATGCGCAAAAAACAAATGTTTTGCGCATGTGCAAAACGGGAGGCACCTGCGCAGCGACGGGTCTCCCTGGCAACGGGCGCCTTCAGCGCGGGCACAGCCGGAGCCACCCCCGGGACCTCCAAACCGCCGCCCGTTCAGAGAGGTGTGCGCGCAGCTCTCCAAACCTTTGGAGAGGTGCGCGCGCACCTCCGCCCGAACGGGCAGTGGCGCCACCCGTTTGCAGACCTGCTGCCGCCAGTTTGGAAAGCTGCCGCGGCCCGTTTGCAAAGCTACCGCCTTCGGAGGAAGGCAGCAGCTCTGCAAACGGGCCGCGTCAGCTTTCCAAAAGGGTGGCGCCACTGCCCGTTCGGAGAGGTGCGCGCGCACCTCTGCCTGTTCGGAGAGATGCGCGTGCACCTCTCCAAATGGGTGGCGCCACTGCCCGTTCGGAGAGGTGCATGTGCACCGGGCAACTGGGAGCCGCAGGAGACGGCTTAAAGAGCCGCATGCGGCTTCGGAGCCGCGGGTTGCCGACCTGTGTGCTAGGTATTGAAAGATTTAAATATTTTTGATAAGATTGTCCATGCAGAAATGGCTCAGAATTCCTGCATAATTATGATGACCATATCCTGACTGATATATAGCCCCCCACATGCTGTAGAACAGACACGTCAAACTCGTGACGTCACACAACGTATTGGAGCTTTTTCGCCATTGCCGGCAATGGGGTGGGTGTGGTTTCCTGATGATGTGTCCAGCCCACGGGCTGGCAGTTTGACACCCCTACTGTAGAACATACAGTGGATTTGGTTTTCTGTTCACATGGAATTAGCATCAGAAGATGGTATAGATTTGTGACTCCATTATCAAGAACAGAGAACACCCTGATTAATTTAAGACTGATGGCTAGGATAGATTGCTCTAGGATAGGATAACCAGTTGATGATCTACAACAGTTTGGATTTCTGATGGATACAGACACTTTCCTGGATGTGCTTTAGGAATTTTCCATTTATTTTTTTAGGAACATTGTTGATGTTCTAGTTCAGGGGTGTCCAACTACCGGCCCGTGGGCCGGATGTGTCATGTGGAAGCTGTGCCTACCCCATTGCCGGCAATGGCAAAACCATCCCGATACGTTGTGCGATGTCATGTGACGTCGCAAGTTTGACATGTCTGTTCCTAGTTGATCTTTGGAATATGAAAACAGGCCTGGCAGTTGAATGCAAATAACACTCCTCACGTTAACCAAAACAGTCCATGGGACACTGTGGATAATTTTCATTGTTAACTGGATTTGGATTCTAGAACTGGAAGAGGTCATCAGGATGTAACCTTGGCAACCATCTGTCCTAATATTTAGGACAGTTTTCAGATTGTATCTTTCAATGAAGGTGACTGCTATGTGAAGAGATGAAGGCTATCATCAAGTTCATTCCTTTCTCCTCCAGGATGATTAATTCAACCAGGACACAACTAGATCCATGGATAAAGGAGATAAATACCTCCTTACAGAAGGGATATAAAGGAAACAATAATACCTTTAGAGTACTGAAGAAAGTTTTCCTTAATTTGGGAGGGTTATACATTTATATCTGAATATCAAAAATTCAATTTCTGGTGATTGAATGGAATTCAGCTATAAAATCATACTGACTTTCTAGATCCATTTAGATCTTATCCATTTTTTAGCTGAAAAGTGGTACTGTAACTGCTTGGATTGTCCTGGTGGATAATTTATGCTGGAAAATGAATGGGTGAGTACAGCTCTGATAGTTCTGGACCTCTTGATAGCTTTCATTACAATCAGCTAGCTAGGGCATTCTTTTTTGACCCCTTTAAAACATGGTCAAAATGGAGACACTTTTTTACACTTATGGTTCTTGTTTGTCTTACATAGAACATGGACTTACAGTGTTCCACACTGCTCCACCTTATCTCCCATGTTGCTCAGTATGAAATGCTGAGGAACATCATCCAGAGTTTGGTAGTACTTTATAGCAACTTATTATCTAACTGAAAAAAATACGTTATCCTTGATCATTGTCCAGTTTTAACAAGAAACTGTATGAGAGAGAACTTTGATATCCGGAGTAGACCAAGGTGCTATTGGTAAATTGGAAACTGGATTGGAGGCATGAAATTTAGTCTCTCTTAGATTAACTATTCTTCTAATAAAGCAGGTTTACAGTTTGAAAACACTTTCATATTTTTAGCTGTTATTGGTTTCACTGATGGTGGGCAAGGAAATGAGTGTCTCTGAACAATTACACGTAATATATAAGATAAACCTCTCTTAGAACACATCGTGCTGGTAGCAGTAATCCATATCTTGATTACATCCCATCTTGACCACCACGCTCTTGAAAAATATCTATTAAGTTGCAGTTGGTACAAAGCATTGCATCTAGGCTGATAATTGGTGCAAGATGCAGGGATCATCTGATGACTTACTCACTGATCTACACTTGTTGCCAATTGCTTTCTGAATACAATATGAGCTATTAGTACTAATTACAGATCTTCATTTCTTAGGGACTAATCTGGCACCTAATAAGCAAGGCAAGGCATGGTTGCCTTACTTATTATGAATCTATCCAATGCTTAAGGCCATCTGAAGGTCAGTGGGTTTTCTTTCTGGTATGCAGGAAAGGTCCTTCTTTTGCATTGCTCCTAGGTATATGCGGATCACTTGAGGGTTGCCCTGGACCCTCAATCTCTCAGTGTTTATGTAATCTATAAAGATTCATATACTTTGTCAGTTTTTTTTATCATTAGGTAGTTCTAATATTTGTTTTATTATTACTATTAATCTACAGATAGCTCTTGATTTAAATGAACAGTTCATTTAATGATTGTTCGAAGTTACGACGACTCTGGGAAAAAGTGACTTACCATTTTTCACGCTTATGACCACTGCAGTATCCCCATGGTCATGTCATCAAAATTCAGCTGCTTGATAACTAGTTCATATTTAAGACGATTGCAGTGTCCTAGGATCACGTAATCACCTTTCGTGACCTTCTGACAAGCAAAGACAACGGATTCACTTAACAGCCAGGTTAACAACAACTGCAGTGATTCACTTAACAACGGTGGCAAGAAAGGTCGTAAAATGAGGCAAAATTCACTTAACAAATTTCTCACTTAGCCACAGAAATTTGGGGTTCAATTGTGGTCGTAAGTCAAGAACTACCTGTACCTTTCAATGCTTGTTATGGGTGTGTGGACTATCATTTTATAATTGCCAGAACATTTGTAAAACCAAACAGGAAAACAGGAGGCTCTCTGGTTGGATATGTTCCAGCAGTGCTTTTTTTGTAAAAGAAAAAGGTGCCGGAACTCACACATGTCATACAACCCACCTTGCCTACCCTACAAGGTTCCATCCAAATAAGGTGCCGGAACTCCGTTCTGAGCAGTCAATGACAAAAAAGCCCTGTGTTCCAGTATAGGCTGGTTAGGCCCTTGGTATGAAAAATGGGCTAAATGATTCCTTGTAATCCTATATTATTTTATATATCAGTCCACTCTCCTCTCACAACCACAGACACAAACAGTCTAGACTTGGACACTTTGCACACATGTGCATATACACAAAGCTATAACAGATGGTGCAGATCTGATTGTTTATAGTCTATATCATATGCAATCCTTGTATCTAATTAAATGTAAAATTTTAAAGTATTACATATTAATAAATTACTAGTATAAGAAAATAGGCAGAAATAAATATTTTAGGGGCTTTTCCTAATTAGTAAGTAAAATGACCAAATTTTATCTAAACTAAATTTGGGAAGGAAATGATACCACAAACTGGTATTTTCTAACAGGTTTGTTTTTCTCATTGGAAGTTATCGTAAAGATGTGTTTAATTTTCACATATAAAAAAAATATCAAAATTCCATATTAATAAAAACACAGCACAAATCTCTATATTATGTGCATGCTGATAAAGAACAAACTTATTTTTGACATTTCCAGGTAGCCCAGGTTCCAAAAAGCACCAATCTGATACAACTATTTTTTCCCCTGCATCTACATTTTGTCATTGATTTCGCTCAAGGAATAACTTTATTTTTGACCCTCTACCTTCCATGTGAGCTGACTTATCTTTACACAGTATATACTTTCCATACAAATGAAACCGTGTACAAAACTTCATTAAAGAGTGATAATTTTAGATCATTACTGTTTTATGACTTTAAAATGAGAGACTTATGACAAAAGCTCAACATCCTGAAACTTCATTTCCATTAAATCTCTAATAAATACCATCTGGTGTGTACTTTGGGGATATAATACACGTCAAAACCTCAGCCACATTATGAGAACCAGCACCAAGTTTATCTGAAATGCATATTTGAACAGATGTGTTTAAATTACATCTCCTTCTATGCACATGCATAAATTCAGAGCAAGCATGTGTTGATTGAAAATGCATAAAAAGGGGATTTGGAGATGCATCACAAATGAATGGCATCTTAATGGATCAAGGCTCACATTACCAAAGGTTATTATAAAAACTAAGGTTTGCATTTATTAAGGATTGCATCCAGGAAATAATCATGAGAACTACTTTAACATTTGTTTCATGATACCTGAAAACTGTCAATTAACCTTCTGCTACCTGTCCACATTTAGAATTAAAGGGGTTTGGGTATAATAAGATGTTGCTTATTATTCTGTATTAAGAGACAATCTTATTTATCTTAAACGGCCTTTTCTAGGTGCTAGTATTTACTACATTGGTAAGATTTCATATATGGAAGAATGACTTTCTCCATAGTTTAACCTAATGGCCACTGAGAAAAGATCACAAGTGCATTCTAATCACATTAAGCTGCAAGCTAGATTTATATAATGGAATACTCGGGAAGAAAGCTGTATTTACTTTAGATGTTTCATTCAGGGGTTGAAAAATGCCCTTTCAGATATTGCTGAACCACAGCTTGCTTTAACCCTTGTCTTTGATTGTGATGGAATCAAAAACAATTTGATGGCACATAATCAATCAATGCTACAAGAACTTCTAGAGGCCCTTTTCTTACAGATTGCTGACAAAACCAAGCATATCCTATTCATGCATGAGGATAAAGTCTGTACCTCAATTCCCAGAATTTTCAGTAGCAGGTTTTCTGGGAATTCCCCACATTGGGAGAATGTCTAGGTTGGGAAGGCTACCATAGAAATATTGCTCAGTAGTCTGCACTCAGTGGAGATGTGGCAAATTGTTACAAATTGAAAACACATAATTTCCTTTTACAAGGGACATTACTGTGAAAGTTATTTCCATACCATACAATATTTGTATTGTAATTCAATTTATGTTAACATACAATAGGAGTGCTCACAGATGTTACTAGATATTAACAGTCCCTCCCCTCCATACACATATATACACACAAGGAAGAATTAATATATTCTAGGATCACATGGACCTACATGCATATTATGCCTTACACTGAGATAAAGCCTGAAGGAAATCGTCCAGCTCTTATTGTTTAGTAACGACAGTGGTGACGAGGTGCAGTTTTTAGTTTTCAAGGCCATTGTCAAAAATGCATTTTTCACCAGACATGGGCAGTTCATTTTTGTGGCCCTGCAGTATCATTTCTCTGAAAATGTGGTTCTTGCTATTGGAGTTTGTTTTTCTAAAAACAAATTGCAATACCAACTCATAAAAAGACACTGTAGCAACAAAAGGTGGCTACGCCTGCAAGCTTCCTTGCCTCTTTTCCACAGAAAAATCTGGGGGAAAAGCTTATCAGGTCCTTCAACTGAGCAGACACACGGTGAAAAAGAGGAGGGGAAAGGAATTAGGCCCAGCTATGTTTCGCTGGGTTGCCTAATCAGACTGTAGTTAAATAACTTACATATTGCTTCTGAAAATGGTTATCATCATGAATAAACCAACACTTTTCAAAGTCCAGAGACTGCCTCTTGAGAAATGCTCTTCAGCAGACTTAGGACAAGAAAAAAGGGTTGAGACTGGAAAACATGAGAATTAGTTTATCAGTAATTACACAGGCCAGAAGCAATTTAACTTCAAACACTATAAACTGAATAAAAACCTCTTGCCTTAAGGCATGAATTTACCTTTTATATTGTTTATGTCAGTGGAATACTTCTTTTTCACGCTTCACTACATTTGTGATTACTTCACAAATCAGTCAATGTTTTGAAACATTTTACTAAGACAGCAGCAGAGTGAATGCTGCTTGGAAAAAATTAAATCAGACAACATAGTTTAAAAGCTATGGGCACAATCACTGGAAGAATGAAAATCTGGAGATTTATTTTAGCCAGGATACTGAAATATACAAAGTCAATGAAAGCCACACTGAGACCTGCAAAAAACAAAACAAAACCCCACACACACAACATAAAATACAAAATACGGTACCAGCGGAAAGGCTTGTTACTTAAGGATTACAGCCGGCTTGATAGCCATATTCAGGAATTCTGTCATTCCAGCCAGCCAGCCAACATCCATTCCATTTCATCTTTCCAACACTTGGTTAGAATTCTGTTTCCACTGAGTCTACTCATAACATCCACCTTTTATTCTCCTAGAGATTTTGCTCACATTTCCACAAATCATGATTTGATGATGCTTATTGCTACCATCTTCTCAGATGGCGATGTCAACAGTGGCAATAGTGCCAGAATGAACACACTAAAATTATCCATAAGATATAGGCTAGCACAGGGGTCGGCAACCTGAAAAAGCAAAAGAGCCACTGGGAACCGGTTCCATCACACATAAAAAAAAGTGGGAGCCGCGCACGTGCATCCATGCACGCGCATGCGCATAAAACAAAATGTTTTGCGCATGCACGCACATGGATCCACGCGCGCGGCTCCCACTTTTTTTTAATGTGGACGCACCTGCATGTCAACGGCGACGGGTCTCCGTGGTGACGGGCGCTGGGTTGCGGCGCCGCCTTCAGCCCGGGCGTCGCCAGAGCCACCCCCGGGACCTCCAAACTGCCGCCCGAACACCAGCAGGTCTCGACACAGGTGTTCGGGCGGAGCTGCGCGCGCACCTCTCCAAAGGAACCGCGGGTTGCCGACCCGTGGGCTAGCATCACCTAAAAAAGGCAAACTCCAAAACATTATGCTATTTAAATCGATTTACTAGAAAATTTCTGTATGTGCAACTGCCTATGTGAAGCGGCATCCAAAGGATGGAAGAACACCCATCTATCCAATGTGGCTTCTATTCATTCACACCCAGGATGTCATCCAAAATTCATTTCTCAGTTTCAAAGAATAATAACAGTTTTTTTTATTTTGGGTCTATTGTTACAAATGTTCAATGAATGCTAGAGGCAGAATGAAATAACTATGACCTGCTTATCCTCTTCAGAATGGCACTATTGGGTTTTGTTTGAACATGCTCTGGATACAATCTCCAAACTTGTAAAGCTGGGTGTTTAGTATGCCATCCCCATGTTAAGACGATAATAAATTGCAGATGGTGTCTCTGCCAGGCACATTAACAAGTAAAGTGTCCACTTCTTTCAAAAAATGTAACACTTAATCCAAGAATCGTTTGGAATAATTCAAAAGCGAGTTACAGTGTTGTGATTTTAGCTGGCATTAATAAATATGTGAATATGTGAATCAATTACTCTTGTTGGATATTTTTAAACATAATGGCCCATTGTGCCTGTTTGCATACCACATATAGTTCACAATGATGGCACATTCCTGTTCCATTACATTCTGCTGACTTTCAATCAAAAGCCAATGTCCTTTGTAAGGGTAACTTCTTCAATTCACTAATCCTGATTACATTTTGATGTGATAATAAGAATCATACATTACATTACTCTTCCATCAATCTCCCATAAATACTGAAGTAAATATTTTAACTTCAAGCAATTTGTTAGAAAATCTATGGTTTTCTGAAAAGAAATGTCACTACATCACTAGTTATAAAAGATACAAAGGATTAGTGGAATAGTTATTTTCTGAGTACAAATATAAATATTTACGTTTTTCTTTACTGGTTGAGTTGTATTTCTTGATTTTCTTATGACATCAATACTCAAGAATATATCACTATGAAAATATAAACAATAGTTTGGATAAATTGTAAATGTGCAAAATTATTAAACATTCATTATGAAGAATAATATAAACACAGTAAGTATATTAAAGCTTATGAAGAAATTACATGAATAAATAATGTGGTTTGAGGTATGGTAGATATTTTTTCCCCTTCTTTTAAATCAAAGCTGGCTATGTAGCCACACATAACTCTCTTTGGATGTATCCTTCAAAAGCTTCAAAAGAGGTTAATGACTTGTAATTTTTAATATAAAAACAAACAAAATATATGATTGAAAAAGAATACTAAATACATTTAATTTAGTGTTTATCCAAGTGCCCCAACAATGCTAGTAAAAATTGGTTAAGGTAGCATTTGTTCCTGGCTGAGGAATTCTGGGAGTTGAAGTCCACAAGTCATAAAAGGGCCAAGTTTGAAGACCCCTGTTCTAAACCTTTCATTTTTCTCTGATTTGTTACTAGGTGATGTTAAACCTATGACATGCCACATTTTGGATGACATGTCAGTGTTTACCAACACCCAACAATTCTCAAAAGCAAACCCCCCCATTCTTGTGTAAATTTTAGAGGCTGCACGAGAATAGGGGGTGCCTTCATGCGGCCTCTGGAAGTCATGTGAGAGGACATGCCCTTGTTCAGCCTCCAAAATAAGTTTGTTTTACACATATTTCATTTCTGCAATTATTTTACATTTCTTGCTATAATACATAGCACCACACAAAATGGAATTTTATCTTTTTAAAATAAATCAACATGTAAAGAATTGTCTTTTGTTTAGAGGTGGGATGTGTGTGTGACACGCCAGCACAGTCAAATTAGGCATTTTCTGAAAATCTGACATGCTGAGCCCAAAAGGTTTGTCATTAATGCATTAGGTATTATAACCTGCCAAGCTATTCACTGTGTTTCCCAAATTGCATCATAATAACATGTGGATATAATGAAACACAGGAGGCATTTCTGCAGAAAAATCAGAGTCATGCCCTTTTTACATTGTATATTTATTTATATTTTGTATTTTGTAGATTGTACAGCAAGATTAAGTAGTACTTTATTTTTTTCAGTTACTATAAACTATGTCTGGAATATCTCCTAAAATTCTACTCTCCTGTAGATTTTGCATATGGTAATTCTGGCCAAGTTTATTTATTTATACCCTGCTTTTATTAGCTTTAAAAATAACTCAAGGCAATGAACATATCCAGCACACCTTCTTCCTCCTATTTTCCCCACTTCCACAACCCTGTGAGGTGAGGTGAGGTGAGGTGAGCTGAGCTAAGTGACTAGACCAGGGCCACCCAATTGGCTTCCAAAGCTAAAGCGGGACTAGAACTCTCAGTCTCCTGGTTTCTAGCCTGGTGCTTTAACCATTATCATGGATTTAGTATGCAATCTTGTACATATCTAATATTCTTCACAATAAAAGTAAGTGCAAGCAATCTAGTGCCCTTCAGATGGTTTGAGATATTATTTTCACCATTCTTCCTGCTATTTGCTGATGGGAAAGGAAATCCAAAATAGCTGAAGGAAACCAACCTGCTGACCTTGCCCCATGGAGTATCTTTTATTGCTCTAAATTTTCACTGAGAAATCACTAAGCTTTTAAGAAAATCCATGGTTCTTCAAACCCAATTTGGGAATGTTCAAAATACTTTGTAGATATTTTCTTATCAAAATAATTATCTCTGGTAGTTTAAGGAAAAACTACATTTCTTTCACAAAAGGTAACTGCTATTTACTGTATTACTGTTATGAATAAGATGGGAAGAAGAAAAGTAAATATATTATGCAGATACTCCTTGACCAAGAATGACCTGCATGCAAAATCTAAACAAAATACATTCTGTATATCCCATGGTATTAAAACAATTACCTTTTAGATATAAACTGTAAATGATTGAAATGAATGGAATGAAGCCATGGATAACTGAAGGCTTTTAGAATTAATACATAAACATATAGTTGTTCTTAATGTAAAGTTCAAAGGAGGAGGAGTATTACAAAACATGAACCAGACAGATGTGGTGGCTTTCTACAGATTACTGAACTTGATAACCCAGACAGTTGTCAACAATAGATGTATATCCCAAGTTAACCCAAAAACTGAAGAAGTCACATGGATAAAACAGTCCTCTAGTTCACAGAGTTCCTGCTACAATCTAGTGATCAAAACACTGGAACTTTACGACAGCTCTGGGAAGCAACCTGAACACAAAGATTTTTTAAGGTCCGAATTCACCAACAAATGAATATTTAACAAGCAAAAAGTGTTACTCTTTTACAAATTTAAATAGTTGGCCTCCAAATTAAAAAAAATGCATTTTTTAAAATTATAGGCTTAAGTCCATCAATTGTGTGCTTTGAAGTTAAAATCGTAGAGAGGAATAATGCAGAATTTAGGATTAGCAATTAACAGATCAATGAGAGCCACAAGTGAAATACCTAAAGCCAGTCATGTTTATCTTATGATGTTTTATATTACACAACCTAACATTTGTCTTAATTTGGGTTCTAAATAGGCTAATTGTTCTCAGACTGCAAAGCAGAGGGAGGAATCTCTTTAAAATCTTTCACATTCTGCTCTTTGACATCAGCTGAGGATCAAAAGCCCCTGAAATATCTCCACTTTATTCTTATCAAGACTGAGCCACCATTAATGGAATTTTGCTTAAATGGAACTGCTACAATTTATACACCTGCATTTGTACCTTTAATCTGAATAGTTTCCTCTAATGAAGTAACATATCAATAATACTGTGTAATGGCTTGGTTAATGAATATGAATCAGGAAGACTCATGTTCAAGTCCTGGCTAAACTAGGGTTTACTGGGTGACTTTGGACCAATCACTCTTTCTCTTAACCCACCTTACTTCACAAGGGCAGGGTTAAAAATAAAGGAGACCTCTATTAACAAAATTGCTTTGAACTTTCAGAGAAAAGGCAAGTTATGAATGCAAAAAACAAAAAAAATAATGCTGAATATTAGAAAGAGGTATTTCACAACATGTAGGAGGGTAAATGAAGCACTTCTCTGCAAATTATTAGAGAGCAGTTGCATCAGCATTTATTTCTCAAGGACAAATCTCGGAAGTTAATCTTGAATCACTTTTTCATTGAGTGACTTCTGTGATAGATTGTGAAAACATTGTAGGCATAAGATATCTTGACTTCAGCATTACTGTTGACAAAGTGTCCATGACATGCTGCATCCACTTAATTATCATGCTATCAAACTCACACTTAACTGGTTTACGAAAGTGTGGATTGGATAGCATGGTAATCAAGTAGATACATACTGGGCTTGAACATGTTATTTAAAGACTGTACATCAGTAGCTATTGGAACTATTGGAACCATTCCATACTGGAAAGAGGTACCAAATGCGCTGTCAGCAAGAACCAGTCCTGGGTCATCTAGAAGTCAAGTTCTTAGCTAAACTGCTTGTTTTTCCACTCTTGTCTACTGAATAAAAAAAGGGAGACAATCTTCATGGAGCTTCATAAGCTCTTCTAGCTGGGAAAATCTCAGACTTTTGATTCCCATCCCAAAGTCATATGCCACCTAGTCAAGATCAGGTCTTGCAGTTTCCTGACCATAGCAAAGCAATGAAGTCATGGTTCCAGGTTTTAATAAAAACCTTAGGGCTGTTGCTTGTTGAAAGCTTTTGTATAGAACCTAGCAGTGGATTCTGTGGAAAATGGCTATTTGTGGTTATCTCTGCTGTCATTATTAAGGACCTCCTGTCAGCCTGTAAGAGATGTGGATAGTGTTTTGTTGCTAGACATGCTTTTTAAGTTATACTTTTAAATCTATTTGCTTGAACTAATAATAACGAAGCTTAACATCCCTGTTGTTTACTGGAGTGTTCATTGTCTCTGGATTCAAAAGAACTAGCATCTGATCACTATCCTGACACCCTATATTTTGATAATGGTCTTACCTAGCCTCAGTTTCCTCACTTCTGGCCTTGCCAGCTTAAGGTCTCACAGGTAAGACAGTCACTTAAAATGAATGCTTTAATTTGAATTTTTGAGGGGTAGGTTAGATATAATGGCCTTTTAAAATTATGATTCTATAGTCCCTAGCACCAACACAAAGGGCGCACTCTATCGCAAGCAGCTTACCAAAACCACTGTGATTTTTTAAAAAATAATCCCCTCCCAAAAATAAATAAATTCAAAAATATCATTTGACTCTGACCGTTTTTTTAAGGGACAGATGTTTTGCTAAAATACGGTTTTGATAAAGATTGAAAGATCCAACATATTTTGTTGGAGTAGATGGCAGGTTGTCCTTAGCCACACTTGTGTCAGCCTCTTAAAAGTGTATGCTTTTGGATTTTTCCAAAATAGTAACTGGTTTTCAATTTCAATCCTTATATTTTGTTTAGCTAGTCCTCATAAATTAGTGGACTAAAAGCCATGCAACTTTTTACTGAAATGAAAACATGAGCAAGACAGGATCAGATTAGACATCAGTCCCAGAACTCAAGTTCCAAAATTCTTGCTACTGTTTAATGCTTTAAAGGTCCTTTCATTGATATCGGCAAACTAGGTTTTAGAATTATACTTTTAAAAATAAAAACACATATATATTCATTGATAAATATAGATTTTATATATAAAATGTTATTCTACCGTATGTTATTTGGCATTCTGTATGGTATAGAGCAGGGGTAGGCAACCTCGGCTCTTTTATGACTCATGGACTTCAACTCCCAGAATTCCTGAGCCAGCTGGCTCAGGAATTCTGGGAGTTGAAGTCCATGAGTCATAAAAGAGCCGAGGTTGCCTACCCCTGGTATAGAGTAACTTCATAAATTTTCATACTGTTAGGACAAACTGGTGAATGAAGTTCACTCCCCAATTGTACTGGTCACAAACCTGTTTCAATAATAACAGGATGCAAAGAAATGTCAATAGATATTGCCCATTGATGCAAGTGTCTTTGACTGGAGGTTTCATTAAATGCAGGCACGGCTATTTAGGGCATAGGAACACTTTTCCTCTTGACTGGCACTTGATGCCTTTCTGCATACTCAGGCAGAAATTTAAATAAATATGAGATTTGGAAAATTTCATCAAGCATTTGAAATGATAATGTTACTGCTGTAAGTGCATGGACATCTAAGAGCCATATTTTAAAAATCCATTAAGAAATCCTTCATTTGAAAGGCATTACGATCTATTGGGGTAGTGATCTGTAAATGAAGAAGGATCAGCAAAAGGACTGTAATTAATCTGAAGGTGTTTGTCAAAAATTGCTTCTGTTAATACTATTTACATGCTGATCGTGAGCATTAGCAGGAAGTGAACTGTACTGCAATGTTTCTCAGCAAAAGCACAGAGTTTGAAAGGCTGCACATGCCAAGATTTAATTTCATAAAACATGAGGGATTTTGTGCACAAAAAAGCCTCAAATGATAATTTATGATGATCTAAGCATCTTCCTTCAATGCACTGTATACTAATGAATTAATTTAGAACAGTTGTAATCAATCTCAAGATCAGGATACGAACATTTAAATGCTGCCTATAAAACATGAAAAAATAGAAACGAGTAGCATCAGTTAAGTCACATAATCCAAGTGAGAAACCTAATGTCTAAACCCTAATATATCATCCTTTTTCACCCTTTTTCTATGGACAGGTTAGCCCTGTCTGTATTAGCTTATTGTTATACATTCCACCAATCCAGGATGGGGACACAATTTTTTAAAGAGAGGCTTATGGTACATCTGTTTTAATGCAGATGTGGAAAAAGTATTTTTAGTGACTTACACATATATACTGCAACTAGGATTTTGCTACTGGTCCTTCTTCTTTCTTCTTCATTTAGGGAACTTAAAAGCTCTAAAGGCAGTAACCTGAAGAAGAGGACTTTTCATTTGTGAAAAGAATGTGTTTTTTTTCAATCGATGAGAAGTAACTAAGGGAATAATCCAGCAAAAAATAAAATTCCATTGCTCAGGTTTTGTTATACTTGTGGCTACTATTCTATCCAACCTAGGGGTGGATCTTTACAATATTTAACCCTTAAGAATGACATCCATGCAATTATTAGTTTCTACCTGATGTACCAATCATTATAATTCTAAAACAGGATTTGGAAATAGTATCCAGGAAGAGAGCCCACTCTCTCTTTAGATCTTTTCCTTTGAGCCAGATGATATGATGGGATTAATAATGTCAAAGAGGGCATTTTACCTCCAAAAAAACCCACTCACATAAGGGGGAAAAGGTTATGGTAAAGCAAGCAGGAACATTCTTAAATGACAGCAACTTCAAGTGGTAGCTCTTGAGAACCACTGCTCCTTGATTCAGGCCTACCTCCTTTGTGCTTTATTCTGAGGAGCGGACAGAGAGAAGGATCAACTGACAGAGTATAAAACATCCTTTTAGGTGTCAGGGGCTATGTGAGTCAACTTAGCTCATAAGCTGGAGGTTCCTCATCCTGCTTTTAGATATGGAAGTTGCAGGGATTGGGTATGTCTAGTCTACTGAAAAGAAGGACTAGGGGCGACATGATAGTAGTGTTCCAATATTTGAGGGGCTGCCACAAAGAAGAAGGGTCAACCTATTTTCCAAACCACCAGAAGGAAAGACAAAAAGCAATAGATGTAAACTAATTAAGGAAAGAAGCAACCTTCCAAGAACTAAGGAGAGATTTCCTGATAGTGTCTATGGAGATTCTCAGTTATCCATTTATATTCCTTGCAGACAGCTGGTCATTTGCATTCTTAGAGAGTAACTGATGCCACCTGGAGGCTTATCCTGATGACGATTCAGAACAAGATTCAGCAGTCCATCTGCATTTAAAAGACAAAGGCCATTCTTTTGAAGACAGCAAAGTCCACGTTTTGGACAGAGATGACCGCTGGTTTGAAAGAGGGATCTAAGAGGCCATCTATGTCAAAAATTGAACAGCCTTCTCTCAATAGTCTATAACAGGGGTGTCAAACTGCCGGCCCGTGGGCCGGTTGCATCATGTGGAGGCTGAGCCTACACCAGCTCTAGCAATGCGAAAAGTCACAATATGTCGCAACACGTCACGTGATGCAGTGAGTTTGACACCCGTGGTCTACAACACAATCCTTTCAACAGTTCCAAGAAGGCTCCACACTATTCAGGTGACCCTGAAGACATAGATAAGCCGCTGGGTGACTCTTTAAAAGAATGCAAATGACCAGCTGTCTGCAAGGAATATAAATCCTTCCATCCCCACCATCCAGTCAGAGGTGAAGAAGCTTTTTGGATGAGAAGCAAAACATCTTCAAAGAGAAAAAAGAAAGTCCATTTGCCTCATGAAAAAGCACCTTTGGGATTTTCTGACAGTGAGAAGAATAAACTAGCGGAACGGCTTGCCTTCAGAAGTTGTGGGTGCTCTACTAATAACAATAAGAATTGTATTTGCCTAGTGTGGGAAAACAGGTACTACCGGAAGAAGAGAGGAAACATTTGATGGTGCAATGTTGGATCTAGATTGAAGAAGTTAATATATACCACTGAATTATTAATGGACCCAGACAACACGTTGTTTATTAAGTACTTGATTGTAAAAATAGAAAATTAATAAAATATTTATATAAAAAAAGTTGTGGGTGCTCCATCACTAGAGGTTTTTAAGAAGAGACTGGATAACCATTTTTTCTGAAATGTATAGGGTCTCCTGTTTAAGCAGGGGGTTGGACTAGAAGACCTCTAAGGTCTCTTCCAACTCTGTTATTCTGTTAAGTTAATAGAGGTGATAAACAACATTTAATTCCATAGAACTCCAGCGGGAAATTTTTAGAAGTAAAGTGTTTTATTAAACTGTCCTCATCACTCATTCATAAAAAACCAAAGTAGAATATATAGCGAATCCAAGCACTCAGATGAACAACGGGTCTCTTAGGCCCAGGTATCACTTATAGGTGCCAGTACAATTGAGATAATGGAACATCTCAGAAAAGAGAGCGATCTTATCTGGCTTTTTTTTTGCAGTTTTAATAAATTTCCAAATGTTATGGATTGAATCAGTTTAAAAGTAGCAGACAAATGTTATTTAATCATTGGCCTACCATTAGACTCACTTAAAAGCATTTTTATTCACAAATTTCATGCAAATTGTTTCAATTGAAAGCACAGAATTTTGAAGTTAATTGGCAGCTTATGATAACTGTCTTGAATGATAGAGGCCATTTGAGTTCTTAAACAATACCTACTTTCCTGTATCCATCATTACACAGTTTGGAAGAGAAATAAGAAAAAAGTGATGTGTCCATAAGAACAGATTCATAGAGAATTTATTTCTGGGAGAAACTGCAGGAATCCATTGCAATGTTTTCCTTTCATAATGTCTGCGATGAGATGTCTAGTGGGGAATAGCTATACAGAAACGTCATATTTGGCTGCTTTTAACAGATGACATATAGAAAAAAGACCTAATACAGAAATAAAAATAAATGAGCTTTACAGATGTCAGTAGATTCCAACATTTTTCACTCTTATAGACTGAGCTTGTTCTGTTTCTGTACTGTATGTTGGAAATAATTTCTCGTGCTGATTTTTAAATAAAACACATTATTTAAATAAAACCAATTATATCAATAAAGCTTGAAAACTGAAAGTAAAAAAATGGAATAATTTTAAGTTGCATTGATGTATATGTGACAAATCTGGATGTACTAGTTTTATACTATTAAGAACTGGCTACATTTATTTATATATAATACTATCTATGGGTATGCTCAATATTTCCAAATTTTTTGATAACAAATTAGTTGTTACAAAAGTTAACTTTCAAAATGTGTAAGATTTGAGTTTTGACATTTTGAATATAGAGTTTTCAATTAAATAAAATGATTCTGAGACATTAATAACTAGAATATTTAGCATCTTACTTTAAGTTATTGCATCAATAAACAATTCTCTCTCTCAATCATTGCAAAGAACTTTTTTTTAAAAAAAGGCATAAGCCAAACATTGGTGTTACTCCTCTTTCATTAACCTTTTTCATGTTCTCATGTTTCTAGGTAATATCTAGCTCCATGTACCAAAATATTCTCCTGAAGACACTGAGATAGGCATTAATGCAGGAGGTTTTAAAGGGTTATACTTGCTCTGCTCAGTATAGGCTACCTGTTGGCATACTGGCACCAATCCAATAAATCCCAATTATAATGCTCACAAAATTTACTAGCTTCACGTCCACATGCTACACCTGACCTTTATCTCTCTGTCACCTGCCTTCCCAGCCATTTCTGGCTCATCTTGTCCACCCTTTCTTGCTCAGCCTATTCCATGCAGCACTTTAAATGGAAGGGCAGAAAACTGCAAAATAGTCAAGCCAGAGCTACTCAGGAAATGCATGCATTCTGAAGCCATTATTCGGACTATGAGAAACAGGCCACTTTAGGAAAGGCAGACAAGGATGGGAACTAACAGTGACATCTTTCAGCAAACCTCAACAAGCATGGCCAAGAGAAGACTGCATCTCCTTCTGTGAAAGGCTTGAATGTTGTCCTTGCCTAGGCAACAGGAATAAGAATGTGCTCTTAATGCAGCCTCCACTGTCTGTATTGCTCTGCTGGCACTAGACAAAGACATTGTTTGTATTCACTGTTAGAGCTTCCACCAGCCAAGTCTTCCCCATAGTCATCTCTTCCTGAGGCAGGATCAGGCACACTGGGGGCCTTTTAGCCAAACTAGGATGTGAGGTGATACCAATCCTCTGTTCCTACCATGCTAGCATACTACAAGAGCTGAGGCAAATTGAAATTTATTTATTTGTTTGTTTAGATTTATATACCGCCCTTTTCCCGAGGGACTCAGGGCGGTTTACAGGGCAAATTAAAACAGTGCAATGTACAAATTAAAATAAAATTACATTAATAGCCCCAAAAGAGTTTAAAATTTAAAATTTAAAACCTTAAAATCCCTCAGTCCAGGCCGGCTAACTCAAATAGCCAGGTTTTTAGGTCCCGGTGAAACGAGCGAAGGTCGGGGGTGATCCAGAGTTCCACAGGCAGTTGATTCCATAGGGCAGGCACGCCCACCGAGAATGCTCTCCCCGTGGGGAATCGCCCGCTGGCACTCCCTGACCAGCGGGACCCTGAGGAGGCCCTCCCTGTGGGAGCGCACAGGACGATGGGAAGTTGATGCAGGTGCTCCCTAAGATAATCCGGACCCATGCCATTTAGGGCTTTATAGGTCATCACGAAATGGTCTCAGCCAGCCTATTGCTCTTCTAGGGTAAGCTAGAAAGCCAAAATGGAACTAATAGCATGAATTTTAAAGTACTCTTTAGCAAGACTTATTACAACGTAAAAGTCATGGTACAGTGATTCCAACAATATTAAATGCATAACTAATATATCTCAATGCACATTATGGCAAAGACTGAATTTTTTTTTATTTAGATTTTCAATAGAAATATAGGTTTGGCAAGGCAAAATTCTCAAGGAAAGGTGCAATATATAAACAGGCAGTAAATCTCACACTTACTCACACAGATTTTACTTATTTGGTAATGAAACACATGCAAGCAACAAGCAAGAATTCCATTGATCAACCCTGAGCCACAGATATTCTCTTCCATTGGTTCTGTTGTATTCCTTGCTTTTATAAACAGAGGCACAGAATCAAAATCTCATGAAATATTATAAATATTATATTTATAAAAATATTATAGAATACTTGGAATATTGTGTCCAGTTTTAGTCACCACGTTACAAAAAAGATGTTGAGATTTTGGAAAAATTGCAGAGCAGAGCAACTAGGATGATTAAAGTCCTTATGACTAAAACATATGCATGAACTGAGTGTGGCTAGTCTAGAGAAAAGAAGGACTAGGGGTGACATGATAGTAGTATTCCAGTATTTTCCAAAGCACCAGAAGGCAAGACAAGAAACAGTGGGTAGAAGCTAATCAAGGATAGAAGCAATGTGGAATTAAGGAGAAACTTCCTAACAGTGAGAACAATTAATCAGTGGAACAGCTTGCATTCAGAAGTTGTAGGTGCTTCAACACTGGAGGTTTTTAAGAAGCGACTGGACAGCCACCCGTCTGAAATGGTATAGGGTTTCTTGCTTGAGCAGGGGGGGTGAACTAGAAGACCTCCAAGGTCCCTTCCAGCTCTATTCTGATTGATTGGATTGATTGATTGACTGACTGTATAACATAACAGAACCATCCAACTTCAAAGCTCCCAAATGCCAAGTATCTGTTAATTCAGAAAGATGGTAGGAGAAACCCTGAATTTAAATACCTTGGAATAGCTAAACGTCCATGATATCTCTTCAGTATATTAGACCAGGGGTCTTCAAACTTGGCCCTTTTATGACTTGTGGACTTCAACTCCCAGAATTCCTCAGCCAGCAAAGCTGGCTGAGGAATTCTGGGAGTTGAAGTCCACAAGTCATAAAAGGGCCAAGTTTGAAGACCCCTGTATTAGACAATTAATAGTTGTATATGGCTAAAGTTTGAAATACCATAAAGCCAAATGTACAGAACTGTGTCTGTTAGCCTTCTTCCAGATTAAGCTGGCTAATCAAGCAAAGCAGTGATGTATCAAATGATCTGTGATCCACTGCCCTATCCTGGTCAGAGAAGACTGACAACCCAAATGATACTGTTTCTCTCTCTTAAAATGTGGACAGGTTGCCTTTGATTTCATAAATATTTCAGCATTTCCAAACCATCTAAGTTTTTTGGAGTCACCAAAAATGCTGATCTTGTGTAAATAACATGGAATGAAACTTCAACTAGTAAAATAAATTACATATATCTGCATGTATTTATAGGCAATGGAAATAACCACATGCCAGAGAACCTTCACAAGGTCACACAGTATTATTTTCAATAAAAATTCTATTCAGAATACTTAATACTCAAAATGATTACGGTCTAATTAAGTTTTCCTACTGCTAGTACTTCTTACTTAAGAAATTCTTCATGAATGTTGCCAATGGAACTGACTTCAAAGTTCACTTAAATGGTGACAAAATAATATATACTATTGTTAAAAAGGGGTTTGAAATATAGTTATTGTCAAAATTTACTAATAAAAATTCCTAGGATTAACACAAAATCCACATATTGCAAACCGTACACTAGAAATAAAAAGATACTTTCAATTACAATTTCCAACTACCTTATTGGAGCAGCATTTTTTTTTGCATTCTCTATTAATTACTCTGAAAATCTGCATTAAACAATTCAGTGAAAAAACCCCCACATCAAATCATATATTCCAGAATAAAAGCAACATGAAACATAATATTACATCAAAGCATAGCCAAATTATGAAGATGCAAAAAGCAAGTATTTTTTAAAATTTCATATTATAAAATTATTTATCTTTTAAGTATTAGACTTACTTAGTTTTAAGAAAATCCACCACATGTTTGAAATCAGCTACACAATATTCTCTCTTCATGTCCATCAATACACTATCAGAAGCGGATTGAACTGGTACGTGTAGAAAAGCGTAGACTCTTGGATGGTTGAGAATTTTAGCCATTTCCTAGAGACGTGAAAATAACATCAGTAATATTTTTACAAACTAGCAAGTACACTGTTAGTTCTTCACATCTCCAGCATTCAAAAAAAAAATGTGATGTACACATTTTTGAGTAAGAGATTCAAGTAAGATGGCACCAGATGCTCACAGCAGTGTAATTCGCAGTAAAAATATATGCCCTTGCTCAGTAGAAGATTGGTAATCTGATGCAAAGTAAAATGCAATAAACAATAAAATAATATAATAATAATAAAATAAAATAAAAGAATAATAAATGAAGAATGTACATCAATATGACTAATTAAAAATAGATGGGGGAAGGGAGAAGAGTCTACTGTCAATCTAGCAATCACCTCTAGAACAGAACTCCCTCATTGGGTCAGAAATGTTAGTTTCTGTATCTATTAATTGTCAGCATAAATGTGGAATGTAGGATGCATAGAACATAAAAAAAGATAGCCCTCGTTTGCTTATTTACTGTTGCAGGAGTGTGTAAATGAAAACCTTTTAGATCAGAGTGCTTTTCCAAATTGTCAGGAGTTCCAGCTAATTGCTACACCGTGTGGCACGCACACTGTTGTGGAAGTCACTTAGTTTTTCCCAACAATTCACGAAAGGATGCCAATAGCTGCGTGGAAAGGAACAAATGAAAAAATCCAATTTGCAAATAAAATTCTCATAATACAAATCAGGCTCTGAACCAAATAGTAAACCATTTGACAATAACACTTACACACTGTAATCAAGGGAAAGAGTAGGAAGTTCTTACAAATTCACTTCACAAGAATAGGCTTATATTAACAGAATGGAAGGCCTACTAAAGTGAATGGATGCAATATAAATATTAGGAAATGGAATTTGTATTATTGACATCTATTTAATTATCCTTATCTAAAGAATGAATGGAATTGTATCTTTGAAACTGGTCTAATTTTCTCATAACATTTAAACACAGGTAAATGTGTTTTGGAACAATGTGAAATGCAAAGTTGTTGTGGCTTATAATATATTAAAACTATGTTTTAAAAATAATTTTGTGTAAACTGGACCAAAGCATTTGGAAGAGGGTTATAAAAATTGGATTGGAAAATGAAAAAGGTGTTACAGAGAATGCGCAGTGTCCAAACATCTTTATCTCTGTACTACTAAAGAGTTTTTACATAAGAACAAAGAATAAGAAAGAAGATATGAGCTGTTATACCACAATCCATTTTTAGGCGCTGTGTCAGGGCATATCTAGAAAAGCCATCTGTAAAGTTATCTGCTTAAATGAAACTACAGATCACCAATGTTCAGCTGATATGAATCAAAGAAGGGGGGGGGAAGAAATTCTATTGTAAATTTGCAGCACTCTTGGCATTTCTCATTCTTCAAAGGAAAAAAAACCACGGCATACAAAACTCCTCTCAATGGTCAGGGTTTCACTGGAACAACCTGAATTAATAAGGAAGATAAAAACCACAGATGGCATATGGCAGACTTTGAGCATGACTCATCTTGACAGGTGACATGGAGGCCTATGCATCTCATCATGTGCAATTAAGCATTTAAAAAGACACTGGCAGGTGTGAACAACTTCTTTAAAATACAGACTTTTGTATATCAGCTCCACACTCAGAAACAAGGTGCAAACATAGCAAAAAAACAACAACAAAAAAAAAGGAAAACTGTCTATGGTAGAAATCAAGTGATTTCTGAAGGAAAAGCAACATAATCAGCAGTCAAATTTACCAATAGCATTTTTTCCACTGTTTGATATTAATGATGTTAAACTACTAGGCCTTTTCAAAATGTTTATTGCGCAAATGCATTTTTGATGATTCACTATGGCTTCAGAGCAACTCTGCCTATTTTTAGAGTTTTGTAATTTTTTACCAGCAGTCTTTAGGATCAAAATCAAAACTGGCTTTAGGAACAGAATTCCTAAAACATTCCAAAAAACCTTTTGAGTTATCGGAGAAGAATCACCACTAGTTCTCAGCCACAAGCTGCATTCATACATTTTGCTAACAGAGTGGGTTTTTTTTTTAAAAAAAAAATGTTTTGGCTAAAGGTGTTATGCACATTTATGCAAATATGTTATGTTATCATTTTGTTTAATGAACTATGTTAAAAAACCAGGTGTGGTTTTGTGTATCTTCCCTAACTATATTTTAACAAGCAGCTTAGTAGATAAATGAATGTCCTTATGTCATGACCCTGAGAAGAACAAAGCAATTACAACATTTAAAAATGACAAAGAAAAGAATGAAAGCCCTTTTACTGAAACTGAACAGAGTGCAGATTTATTAAAATCTAAAAAAATATGCATCTTTGACAAGACTAGAAGGTCTGAATGCATCCCCTGCTCCTGAAATGTCAAGTGCCTCTTATTGATGTTATGAAAGAAAAGCTATGGAAGCCTTCCCTCCTTAAGTTCATAAAGCTAAAGTATCTTGAAAAGACAAATAAAACGATGAAATAATGCATTATACATGAACTGTAGATTTAAGCTCTCCACAAACTCCTCCAATCTGTACTAAGCTTTACCTTTACCCTCAGGTCCCTTTGAAAGATTTTCAGTCAACAGACAGCAGAGATGGAGCAAAGATTGTCACCAGCTCTTTAAAGCAGCCATGTGTTTTCCCCAGATATGGCTGTCAGCTGTTACACGATCCAGAGAAAGAATGTTCAGTTTCAAAAATGGTCAATAGGTAATGTATGAGTGCCCCCATGTGCTTGCCCTTTGTTGCAAGGTACTAGACTACAAAACAGTCTACATTCTTAAGGAATTCGCTAGCTACTTGACAATGTGCTAGGCAAATTGAATATTAGCTTGATAAAATCTGAAGCAATATGTTTACAAAACCAAATACATTTTTGGATGTATCACTGCTGTGCTTGTGTGCTACCTGAAGATCAATATTTTTTTTAAAGAAGAGTGGTTCCTGTTACACATAAAAACTTGCCTGTCCATATACTATGGCTTAATACAGGGAGTGCAGAATTATTAGGCAAGTTGTATTTTTGAGGATTAATTTTATTATTGAACAACAACCATGTTCTCAATGAACCCAAAAAACTCATTAATATCAAAGCTGAATATTTTTGGAAGTAGTTTTTAGTTTGTTTTTAGTTATAGCTGTTTTAGGGGGATATCTGTGTGTGCAGGTGACTATTACTGTGCATAATTATTAGGCAACTTAACAAAAAACAAATATATACCCATTTCAATTATTTATTTTTACCAGTGAAACCAATATAACATCTCAACATTCACAAATATACATTTCTGACATTCAAAAACATAACAAAAACAAATCAGTGACCAATATAGCCACCTTTCTTTGCAAGGACACTCAAAAGCCTGCCATCCATGGATTCTGTCAGTGTTTTGATCTGTTCACCATCAACATTGCGTGCAGCAGCAACCACAGCCTCCCAGACACTGTTCAGAGAGGTGTACTGTTTTCCCTCCTTGTAAATCTCACATTTGATGATGGACCACAGGTTCTCAATGGGGTTCAGATCAGGTGAACAAGGAGGCCATGTCATTAGATTTCCTTCTTTTATACCCTTTCTTGCCAGCCACGCTGTGGAGTACTTGGACGCGTGTGATGGAGCATTGTCCTGCATGACAATCATGTTTTTCTTGAAGGATGCAGACTTCTTCCTGTACCACTGCTTGAAGAAGGTGTCTTCCAGAAACTGGCAGTAGGACTGGGAGTTGAGCTTGACTCCATCCTCAACCCGAAAAGGCCCCACAAGCTCATCTTTGATGATACCAGCCCAAACCAGTACTCCACCTCCACCTTGCTGGTGTCTGAGTCGGACTGGAGCTCTCTGCCCTTTACCAATCCAGCCACGGGCCCATCCATCTGGCCCATCAAGACTCACTCTCATTTCATCAGTCCATAAAACCTTAGAAAAATCAGTCTTGAGATATTTCTTGGCCCAGTCTTGACGTTTCAGCTTGTGTGTCTTGTTCAGTGGTGGTCGTCTTTCAGCCTTTCTTACCTTGGCCATGTCTCTGAGTATTGCACACCTTGTGCTTTTGGGCACTCCAGTGATGTTGCAGCTCTGAAATATGGCCAAACTGGTGGCAAGTGGCATCTTGGCAGCTGCACGCTTGACTTTTCTCAGTTCATGGGCAGTTATTTTGCGCCTTGGTTTCTCCACACGCTTCTTGCGACCCTGTTGACTATTTTGAATGAAACGCTTGATTGTTCGATGATCACGCTTCAGAAGCTTTGCAATTTTAAGAGTGCTGCATCCCTCTGCAAGATATCTCACTATTTTTGACTTTTCTGAGCCTGTCAAGTCCTTCTTTTGACCCATTTTGCCAAAGGAAAGGAAGTTGCCTAATAATTATGCACACCTGATACAGGGTGTTGATGTCATTAGACCACACCCCTTCTCATTACAGAGATGCACATCACCTAATATGCCTAATTGGTAGTAGGCTTTCGAGCCTATACAGCTTGGAGTAAGACAACATGCATAAAGAGGATGATGTGGTCAAAATACTCATTTGCCTAATAATTCTGCACTCCCTGTATGTTGCATATCCTCCGTCAAATGCAGCTTACTGAACAAAGAGCATCTTAAGGTAATATCTGAATTCTGTTTTTCTTTGGAATGTATTGTTTTCAGATAAATGCCACACCATCAGATATGTCTGTTAATATTCTTTCCAGAAAGAACTATTTATATCTTGAAAAATGAGGTTTGTTTGATTTTTCTCTCCAAGCGAACAATGAATGTCCTTAAAAAACTGACCAAAACTGTGTGAATGTTGAGCCACTTTTAATGCAGAAATGGACTAATGTTTACAATGAGATTCCTTTATTCCTTTATCTCTAGAGTCAAGGAGAATAGTGGTGCAGTCTATACAATGCCACTGATATAAAATTGTCCTAAAAATGTCCTTCTTCATTCTTTTTTTGGGGGGCAGGGGGGATAAGAATAGGGGAAAAAAATATGCAGGCCAAGTAACAGGCAACTAATAACTGAATAATGTTGAATGAATTTTCAGAAATGCTCTTTGGGGATTTCCTTGGGGAAAGATGGCTAGGAAACTTCTCAGCCAAGAAATGCAGGAACTCCCTGTGGCTTAATAGTCAAACAATGAAATTTAGGAAGGGCCTGCCCTAATGAATCAAGCAGTTAAAAGTGATGGCAGAACGTTTGTGCCTTCAGACTTGCAAGATTTTGTTCATGTAGCCTTACAATAAAGTTCATTTAATCCTGTTTTTTGGTCTGGTTTATCTGGTAGAGTTGACACAAAATCCTACACTGTAGTTGCCAATAAGCAACTGTTTATGGCAGAGTGGTGCTACTTTTGATCCACCAGAGCTGTAGGAGGTAGGTTTTTACAATACGGGTTGGGCTGGAATTTTGATTTTTCCTGTTATTTTTAAAGGGGGAATTACTTTTAAAGAAACCAGTCTATCAGAGGTTTCTAAGAATTGCAGAAAGTAAATTTGGGGGATATATTCTAGGAGCTGCAAAATGAATACCCTTGGAGTAATCAAACCACACCATTAACATGTATTTATATATAATGTAAATACTATATTTGGTGAAGAGTGGTAAAAAGTGAATGCATTACTGAAGTTAGGTTTAAGGTAGATCTGTAAGAAATAGTAGACCAAAGACCAGAACAGTCATCTTTGCAGCCAATCTTCTGAAATGCACTGCCACGCTCAAGATAAATAAGACAAGAAAGCAGATTACTGACTGCACACTGTATGTTATGTATAACTCCCCTTTGGAAAGTTTGTATTACTTAAAAATTGAACTGACATGTTATATTTTCCCCTTTTTCTTTGGGTGGGTCTTTATGCAGCATATAAATATACCATGTATATTTATAAACATGCAAATAAAGCCATTATGCATGTAAAAAATGCAAGAGAAAAAGTCAAGAACAAAAACCAGTATTTCTGCTGCCGTTGTCTGATACAGATTTAAATAATCCCACTAACTAATTCTGATATGCATCTTGTGGTAAAATGTAATCCAAGAAGTTCAAAACAGCATAAATAAACTATGCAAAATCTTCTGAAGTATGTTGTTACCTATTAACCTGTGATGATTCATTTAAAAATAACATAGGTCTTAGGTACTGAATTTCAGAAGTGCCAACAGTTCAGTAGGAGAAGCTTCTAGAATATTACACAATCTTGTAAGTACAAGAGGGGGGGGAGTGTTAAATAGCAGCCTTTCCTTCAGCGTGGTATTATATGGGCTACAATTTGCAGACTCTTCTGCCTTCAGTTTTTCTGAATGGTACTTCTAGCATTTTGTAATCCAAACACGTATCTGCAGGGCATCAGCTCAGGGGAGGATCAGAAGGTGTGCATGATTTATTTCCCCTGTGGCTTACACTTTTTTGATACACCTTGGCAATTTGTTTATGAATTACACCATCCAGAATGGGCCTCGTTTAACATTTTGGGTTTCGTTTCTTCATGAACTTGCCCATTGCTTATCAAAAGGGCACAACTTCTGGTCCCCTCTTGTCTTGCATTTCATGTTGTGAAGGCAGTTGCAAAGGGGAAGCTTCCAAGCTGCAAGCTGTCAATTCCTGCATGATGTCAAAAGAAGATGGTTAGTCACTGCAATGGCTTCCCTTGTGAACCTACCTCCAGATGCTCTAAAATATACGGAGGATTTGTCATGCCGAGCCTTAGCATTGCTCCCTCGGGGATCACTTCAACTAGCTTCCACAAGAGAGTCGGGAGATCTGTGCCAATGTCTCTGCCATAAGCCCCTGTATCTTCGCTGGTCAGCCATATCTCGCATACTCCTTCTGTCAACAAGAGACAGACAGAGAGATAATTAACAAACCTGCTTTGGAGCTTGTTATTTTATTATCCAGCTGCTCACCCTTTTTAAAAATGCACTATTTCATAATCCTAACTATTATGCAGCCAGGCTGGATATTCAATTGCAATGAAAGAGACATATCCCCTGGGTAGTGGTGGGTTACTGAGTTCATTTTATGAGAACCACAGTACTACAACAATGCTGTGAATTATTGCTTGAAAGTGATTAACATTCACAGCCAGTGACTAATGTGAGACGCCTTACTAATGCAACTTAAACATGAGTATAGAGCTTCTCTCCCATCTCGGGCACTTGCTGGCTTATTAAGCCTTTTGAGCAGTATTGCTTAAGCATGTAGTATTTTGCACTGATCAAACTGCTAAAAAAGTGAGCTGACTAATAGTTTAGTTACAGCCTCTAAAGGTCCCAAGTACTTGGAGATAAAAAAAGTCACTTGCTGACTAATCCAATTATTATTTACAGTTACATCATGGAATCTTTATATAATATTTGCAAGGCTATTAAAATTGGTTAATTACAGAAGACATTCAGTGTCACCTACAGACAAAGTCATTTCGAGAAAAGTTGTTTTCCAAGCAACTAATACTTATATTTTCAATGAAGCTGCAAGAAGCATAAATATTTCAGTTGCACCATAAAATGAATAAACTTCTTGTACATGCAAGCTAATAAACATTTCTTTCAATAAGTTATGAGTTCAAGACATTTGGTCACTTCTGTCTGCTGCCTCCAAATGCAATGTTGTGAAAATAAGGCAAAAAAGAAGAAACATGCAGTTAGATCCTTCCCATCAAAACTAGACTAGACTTCAACCTTGAAATGCCCAACATAAATGTTTCAGTTGCAAACTTATTTTAATTGTGACTGTACACATAAAAATCTGTATAGAAAATTACAGGAGGATCTAATTCTATTTTATTAGACTGTACAAGAGACGTGTGTCCAGAAATTTTAGGGAAGGTACTGATATATTGGAGTGAGTTCTGGAAATCCTGCCTTAGGAGGAACAGTAGGCCATGTTTATTTTGGAGAAGATGAAGGAAAGATGAAATAACAGTCTTCTATGTGAATGGCAGGCACATGGAAGATGGAAGAGATTTATTTCCTTCTTTTCCAACCAGCAGGATAGGAAAGAATGTGTGGAAATGTCAGGGACTGAACTGTATGGTCTCAGAAGTATTATCATCATTTTATTATTCATTCCTGGGTTGTATCCGAGTAGAATGAAATCCTGCCATATCATTCTAAATATTTGACCAATACTAAACAAGCTGATTTCAACATAGCAGCAAATTATGGTTCAAAGCAAAACAGAAATAATCTGCTGAAACATTAAGCAGAACTTTTTTAGAAGCCTATTGCTCCTGGCTTTATAATTCCAAAGAAGATAATTTGAATCTGGCCATGATAAAAACAATGTACTTATCTCCATCTGAATCAATAATATTGCCAGATACATTATACAGGATGGCAGCACAGTTAAAAAAACAGGATACAAAAATATTTGGGAAATCATGTAAGTAGACATTATCCACTGTTTTCCTATTAGAAATATTCATGGAAACTCTGTGCTTTTCAAATGAAAGGTTCAGATTTATAATTTTTCCAACAAATCATTCCTCATTTTGACCTGTGAAGAGAGTTATGGTATGCTGCCTTGTGGATGCCAAATTAGTGTAAAAAAGAATCACTATGAATAGGAATAAAAACAATATTGACAAGGAAAATAACAGCCTTGTTCAAAATCTACATAGGTGAGGATCATTAGCCCCCTGGTGGGTTGAAAATTAAATTGCATTACAAGGAAGCAGCTGTAACAGTAAATTAACAACAGGAATAACTGTCTTTACTGCTCTGACACCAGGATATTAAACAAGGAATCTCTACGTTACATACAAATACAATATCAAATGTTACAGAATATTCTTATTACACATTCTCTCTCTCTCTCTCTCTCTCTCTCTCTCTGTCTCTCTCTCTCTCTCTCTCTGTCTCTCTCTCTCTCTCTCTGTGTGTGTGTGTGTGTGTCTGTCTGTGCGCGCGCGCACACACAAAACCTACAGACTGTTAGGCAAATTCAATAAAAATTGATGTGACATTTCAATTGACAAATTATAGTGGCAACACAGGGGGCACACTTTCTTACCATTTTTTATGTTTAGCCTTCAATAATATCACAAAAGGGGGACAAAGCCATAATTTCAAGGTATTTTTATTTAGATTTAGTCAGGAAGGATTTTTTTTACAAAAAAATCTATAAAATTATATGTTATTGTGGGTAAAACTTTTGAAAACTCACACCACTTTTGGAGGTTTGTTGTTGAAATTTGCCATTTTAATCTTGCGGTGATCTTGAGATGTTCAAATGTGCATGAATTATTCCCTGGTTTGATATTGGAATAATAAAAATATGGATTTGGTTTATGTGCTTCCAAACATTGGATTTGTAAGGAAATTAAAACACTTGTGTTGTCAAGTTAAACAAGAGTTTGCTCTCCCATCCATCAAAACTGCTTAGCAGAATTGACCTTCTTTAAAAACTTTACTTCCCTTTTTTTAGAGCTAAAGTAATAAAGCATTTACAGTACTTTAAAATCTGAATTCCAATAGGAAAACCTATATATACAGACTATCATCAACTTTCAAAGTCAGCCCGGAAGCTAAAATCTAGTGAACTTCTACAAAACAGGGTCTTCATCTAATTCTTCATCAGGATGCTATTCTAAATGGCAGGTAGGATGACACGGAAGGCTGCCTCCTGGATCCATTACATGACACTGTTTAATTGACTGGTCCTAAAGCAAACCAAGCCATTTGTGCTGGACTACATGGGGCAGGTGGGTGCTTCAGGAGATAGGTAGTGCTTCAAATGTAGTACTTCATAGGTAACCTTTAGCACTGAACTGCATTCAGAAACTACCTTACAACAGCGTAATTCACACATCAGGGATATTATATGGGTAGAGCAAGACATGCCCATCACTCTTGTGCAGGAGCATTCTGGACCATAGTTTCCAAGCAGTTTTCAAGAGCAGTGCCATGTAGAGTACATTGTAGCAGTCCGCCCATGAGGCAACCAAAGCACGAATGACAATAAGGAGTGTCTCTCAATATAAGAATGCATGCAACTCTTCTGTAAACTCTTGTGTAAACTGTAAACTCCTGTGCAATGGCCTTCTTGGCCACAGCTGTCACTTATTCCTCCAATTATAGAAGATGAAACTCTACGAAGATTCCCAAATAGTGCATCAATCCCAAATGCATCCAAACCTGTGTGGAGTTGCAGACCAATGGATGCTGAAGCTATGGACAACACAACAAACAGTTTTGCAACCATGCTCTCATTGGAAGAGAACAGGGAGGTAGCAGTAGGAAGAGCACCTTCCAAGGATTTGCAGAATGCAGCTGCTGCTCTCCAGAAACTTTCCTGAAAGCCCCCTCCCTCTTTCATCTCTTCAGGTGCTGACTTGGGTCTTCCATGAACTGTTCTCTCTGCTTTTCCCCCTTTTTTAATCTTCACAATTTTTTCTTTCCCCCAAATAGGTCGCCTGTAATGTAAAGTAAGGAATGAGTAGGAACTGCCAAAAACAGATGCTTAATCTCAGTATTGCCCCTTCTCTGAGAAAAAAAAAAGATGGTGCAAAGGTAAAGATGCACCAACCCTGCACTTGGAATCTACCAATGTCCAGTGAAAACACGTCTGGTATTGGTGTTGGAAGGGGGCAAAGGTGACTTATATACAGAGACAGAATTCAAGAATTTAGTAGACGTATTCACCAACGATCATAATATTTGAGATAATATATGTTATTTTGCCCTATCCATCTATATAAGACTGTTTTAAAAACACCTTTTGCTTCCCTTATTTGGTAGCTACTTTTCAAGACTTTTAAAGGCAATTTCCAATATTAAATTATCCATATTTCCACAGGCGTGCATAGATCCAACAGAAGACTGGATCCCCTTTTTTCCTCCAAAGTTTAGTATCAAATATTTGGTATTCCAACTCTTTAGAATCTGTTCCTATTATTTTTCAAATTTATTCAGTGTAAAGTCATTTAATAAAAAAACACAAAGCTTAATTGCATTGCTTTATGGATGAGTTTGGTAAAATATGTATCTGCAACACATCCTTTGGATATTTTATGCAAACAGCTTGAATCAACTGAATTGTGTGATTCTGATATTTGCGAACACTGAAGGCTTAAAGTCAGTCTCTCAGTTCTTTATCCAGTCATCTCCCCATCTACTCTTCTCAAGATCAGAAACATAGTGGAATTTCTCCAGTATTACCTGATACATATACAGTGCCCTTCTGGGAGGAGGCTCCGTGGTATCTGAAGCAGAACATCCAGATTCAGCCACAGTTTTGTTCCATACAGTATTAACCTTGTGAACAATAAAACTTCCTCTTTCCGTTATGTATTCAAGATGGATAGTGATTAATATTTATATGTTGCTTATATGTAAGGGTGTAGGTCAGGGGTCGGCAACCTAAAAAAGAAAAAGAGCCACTGGGAACCGGTTCCATCACAAATTAAAAAAAGAGGGAGCCGCGTGCGTGTGTCCATGCACGCGCATGCGCAAAAAGGTTTTTTGCGCATGCGCGGACGCATGCGGCTGCCATTTTTTAAAAAATGAGATGGAACCGGTTCCCGGTTGCCTGATGGCGACGGCCCGTCTGCAAAGCTGCCGCTTTCGGCAGCTTTGCAGACGGGCCGTGGCAGCTTCCGCAAAGAGCGGCGCCCCTGCCCATTCCGAGAGGTGCGCGCGCACCTCTCCGAACGACCGGAGGTGCGCGCGTACCTCCGCGCGAATGGGCAGCGGTGCCGCTCTTTCAGGAAGCCCGCCGCGGCCCGTCTGTGAAGCTGCCGAAAGCGGCAGCTTAGCAGACGGGCCGCGGCAGCTTCCGCAAAGAGCGGCGCCCCTGCCCATTCCGAGAGGTGCGTGCGCACCTCTCCGAACGACCGGAGTTGCGCGCGCACCTCCCCAAAGGTTTGGGGAGGTGCGCGCGCACCTCCGGTCGTTCGGAGAGGTGCGCGCGCACCTCTCGGAATGGGCAGGGGCGCCGCTCTTTGCGGAAGCTGCCGCGGCCCTTCTGCTAAGCTGCCGCTTTCGGCAGCTTCACAGACGGGCCGCGGCGGGCTTCCTGAAAGAGCGGCACCGCTGCCCATTCGCGCGGAGGTACGCGCGCACCTCCGGTCGTTCGGAGAGGTGCGCGCGCACCTCTCGGAATGGGCAGGGGCGCCGCTCTTTGCGGAAGCTGCCGCGGCCCTTCTGCTAAGCTGCCGCTTTCGGCAGCTTCACAGACGGGCCGCGGCGGGCTTCCTGAAAGAGTGGCACCGCTGCCCATTCGCGCGGAGGTACGCGCGCACCTCCGGTCGTTCGGAGAGGTGCGCGCGCACCTCTCGGAATGGGCAGGGGCGCCGCTCTTTGCGGAAGCTGCCGCGGCCCTTCTGCTAAGCTGCCGCTTTCGGCAGCTTCACAGACGGGCCGCGGCGGGCTTCCTGAAAGAGTGGCACCGCTGCCCATTCGCGCGGAGGTACGCGCGCACCTCCGGTCGTTCGGAGAGGTGCGCGCGCACCTCTCGGAATGGGCAGGGGCGCCGCTCTTTGCGGAAGCTGCCGCGGCCCGTCTGCTAAGCTGCCGCTTTCGGCAGCTTCACAGACGGGCCGCGGCGGGCTTCCTGAAAGAGCGGCACCGCTGCCCATTCGCGCAGAGGTACGCGCGCACCTCTCCAAAGGTTTGGGGAGGTGCGCGCGCACCTCCGCCCATTCGGGGAGGTGCGCGTGCACCTCTCCAAACGGGCGGTGCCACTCTCCATTTGGAGAGGTGCGCGCGCACCACTGCCCGTTGGAAGAGGTGCGCGCGCACCGGGCGGCTGGGAGCCGCAAGAGACGGCTCAAAGAGCCGCATGCGGCTCCGGAGCCGCAGGTTGCCGACCTGTGGTGTAGGTCTATACATATTTTGTATATAGCATGTTTAAATGTGTGTCATGTATGTGTACACTTTGAGAGCAAGCAACTAAATTTTATTTTTAATGTGTGCCAGTGTGCCCACTGTAAAAAATGACGATAAAGGTTATCCATCTTTTAACATTGTGTAAATTATTTGTTTGTAAATGCAGAAGATACATTTTTCCTTAGATTATACAGCATAACAGCTTAAGAAAAGGATGGTCCTGTGTTGAAAAACCCTCTTTCCAAGACTACCAACCTTTGCACTTTGTAAAAAAAAGTTGTTAGTCTTCAAGGAGAAGATTTTTATTCCATGCCTTTCAAACAGTTTAAAGCACATTCCTACTAGTCCTTAAATATGAAAAACTAAATTCTGTATCAAAGCCCATTACTATCTGTAAAACAGTAATTGTAGTGGCTAAAAGATTACAGATTCCTCCCCCCACTTTCTCTCTATAATTCCTTCTTAAAGCTTTACTGAAACATCTGAAAATGGGAACGTGAACCTGTTGATTTTGTGTGTGTGTGTGTGTGTGTGTGTGTGTGTGTGTGTGTGTGTAAAAACAGAAGTTGGGTCATTTGGATTGCTACATCAGGGACATCTTTTTATATAATATAGTATTTTTATGAAATATAGATGGGAAAGTTTATAACTTCTTGTGGACCTATTATGTAAGGGGAAGAGATATCAGACATTTTGAATATATTACTATATTTGTCAGCATTCAGCCAGGGTGGACTTTTTGTGTTTTATGTTAGAGTGAATGGCATGTTTGTTATTTGTTCCCCCCCCCTGATTTTGTAGATATCTTTTTTTTATTTTTATGATTAGTGTCGGATAGTTGATAATTTGTTTTCTTCTCTTTTTGTCTTATTTTGTATTTTAACTTTGGAAACTAAAAAAAAACACCAAAAGAAATGGGAACAGGATGTCTTCTATTGCAATGAGTGAGATTCGCTGTAGGAAACCATTTTGGAAGAAACCTAGCCGTGACCTTCCCTACCTTCACCCCCACCCCATTCTTATCAATAATTGCCTGGCCATTTTGCTATTCCTTTTTCAGCAGAGAATTCTTTTGGCAGTTTGCCATTCTCTCTAGAAAAGAGAAGCCCCTCTCCCATGTACCTTTTTAAAAGACCATCTGCCAAGGATAAGTCTGATTTTTAAAGCATTTGTCAAAAATTGCCCGCAGTCTAAAAGAATAATTAATCTGAAATTGCCATTTCTGCTCATGCCTTCAGAATTCATTAGTGACATAACATTAGCCTTCAAAAAACTAACTCAGATATAGGTAGCGAGCTTAAAAAAATTCAACTTATTGAAGCTCATTGTTAAGGTTAATCTTGTTCTGGCTAAATTTTGTGAGTTTCGATTAACTGCATATCCTTAAGCTAAAACATAATCATTAGAGATAAATCCTATTTATGGATTAGGCAAAGTAGTATGACAACTTCAGAAACGGCATTTGAAACTTGTACTTTCCAAAAAGCAGAAATCTGCTATAAAGAGCCAACTGATAATGAGAGAGAGAGAGAGAGAGAGAGAGAGAGAGAGAGAGAGAGAGAGAGAGAGAGAGAGAGAGAGACCTCATGAGAAGAAAGAAAAGGGGGAATATTTTCATCTGTTAAGCATCTTCTGCTTCTTTATACAAGAATTACTCTATCATGATTCCCAAGGCAACTTTTTTTAAAAAAAATAGCACCAAAATATCAAGATACAATGGGTCAAAAAAAAGTAACACACCTCTCTGCAGTTGTGAAAACAAGGACAAGGGACAACTGAAATGCCCCACGTCCTCTTTTCGATTTAAAGTACCGGACTCTTTAAAATTGATCAGGCTGGGAGACCTAGAAAATAGAAGAAGGAGGGCAAGATCTGAGAAGGCAGAGGAAGGCCAACAGATGAGCTTTGGCGATGACCGAAGTGGGCCAAAGTTAACAGCAAGGAACATTGATGGCAAGGAAACACTAAGAGGGATGTTGGCCAAGCAAGTGCGAGAGGCCCCGGTGCTACCACCTTCATGTGGCCTGGATCCCCTAATAAATAAAAGTTAATATGCTGCCAAAGAAAAGCCTAAGGCGGAGTTCCCCAACCTTTCTGCCTTTGCTGACCAGCTTTTTTTTGGGGGGGAATGGTTCTGTGTAAGTGGTCAGCAAGTGCACATATCTCCATCTGCATGAGTGGTTGGCACATGTGCCCACCGCTTGCACAAATGGAGTACACATGCTCGCCCACTGCTTGCATGAGTGGGGAAGCATGCATGCACACTTACCCACGCCTTCTGCAGCCTGGTAGTCCTCAAATTACGATCAAATGTTCTTTTGCTAAGCAAAACAGCTATGTGAGTTTTGGCCCATTGTATGACCTTTCTTGCCACAGTTGTTCAGTGACTGACTGCAGCTGTTTGGTTAGTAACATGGTTGTTAGGTGAATCTGGCTTCTCCATTGACTTTGCTTGTCAGAAGGTCGGAAAAGGTGATCACATGACACCAGGACACTGCAACTGTCGTAAGTACATGCCAGTTGCCAAGTATCTGAATTTTGATGACGTGACCCTGAGGATACTGCAACGGTCCTAAAGTGTGAAAAATAGTCATAAATCACTCTATTTAGTGCCTTTGTAACTTCAAACAGTCACTAAGTGAATGGTTATAATTCGAGGACTACCTGTAGTTTTCAGAAGTTACACCAGGTCTAAGGAAGCAATAAGAAGGCCCACAACAGCTTTAGTCATCCTTTTAGCATCCAGTCTCAGACTAAATCTAGCTATCTTCAATACGGTATGTGAATGGCTATAGGGCCCGGTTGGTTGGGAAGCCTAGGACAGAGGTAGGCAACCTTGCCTCTTTTTTGACTCGTGGACTTCAACTCCCAAAATTCCTGAGCCGGCTGACTCAGGAATTCTGGGATTTGAAGTCCACGAGTCATAAAAGAGCCAAGGTTGCCTATCCCTGGTCTAGGAACTAGCTTAAAGTTCCAGGAGCCAATTAAGAAAAACTGAAGCAAAGTCTAATCTATCTTGATTTTATAAAGAAGAAAAAAGGGAGCAGAAAATAAAAAGATATAGAAATCTAAAAATAGAGAACAGAGAAGACTGAATTGTAGATAAGCAATGTAAAATAAGTAATTGATAACCTAGGAAATAGTGAAAACGAATTTTTCTAAGCATAGGGAATTAGAAATGAATTTCTCATTTTATATAGAAACTACAATTAAAAGAACTTTTCTAATAAAGATTCCATTTACAGGTAGTCCTCGACTTACAACAGTTCATTCAGCGACCATTCAAAGTTACAACAGCACTGAAAAAAATGACTCGTGGCCATTTTTCACACTTAAGACTGTTGTGGCATCCCCATGGTTATGTGATCAAAATTCAGATGCTTGGCATCTGATTCATATTTATGACCGTTGCAGTGTCCTGGGGTCATGTGACCACCTTTTGCGACCTTCTGATGAGCAAAGTCCACGGGGAAGCCAGATTCACTTAACAAATATGTTGCTAATTTAACAACTGCAGTGTGATTCACTTAACAACTGTGGCAAGAAAAGTCGTAAAACGGGGCAAAACTGACTTAACAAATGTCTCACTTAGCAACAGAAATTTTGGGCTCAATTGTGGTCATAAGTTGAAGACTACCTGGATATAGAAAATTTTACTCTCCCTATCTCCGGTGCCTTTTAACAATTGAATCTACAACCTGGTTTGACTTAGTTCTTCCATAATCCATTGATTAATAATTAATTAATAAATATATAAAATAAATAAGTGATTGGAACTGGATCTTGCTATTATCAATGGGAAAAATCAGGTGAACTGATTTCACTGCAAGCATGAATTCCTCTGTAACAATTTTGCCATGTAACAAAATCCCACCCCTTCATGGATTACTGCCTTGTCGTGGCGAAGGGGCTTGCATAATTCAATGAAGCTATGAGCTATGCTGTGCAGGGCCACCTAAGACGGAAAGGTCATAGCAGGGAGTTCTGACAAAACGTGATCCACTGGAGAAGGAAATGACAACCCACTCCAGTATCTTTTCCATGAAAACCCCATGGACAGTACCAAAAGGAAAAAAGATATGACACTGGAAGATGAGCCCCTCAGGTCGGAAGGCAACCAATATGCTACTGGGGAAGAGCAGAGGGCTAGTACTAGTAGCGCCAGAAAAGAATGAAGCGACTGAGCCAAAGCTGAAAGGACGCTCAGCTGTGGATGTGTCTGGTGGTGAAAGGAAACTCTGATGCTGTAAAGATTTTTTCTCCATAGGAACCTGGAATGTAAGATCCATGAATCAAGGAAAGCTGGACGTGGTCAAACAAGAGATGACAAGACTGAACATCGACATCTTAGGTATCAGCGAACTAAAATGGACAGGAATGGGTGAATGTAATTCAGATGACCATCAGGTATACTACTATGGGCAAGAATCCCTCAGAAGAAATGGAGTAGCCTTCATAGTCAATAAAAGAGTAGGAAAAGCAATACTGGGATATGATCCCCAAAATGACAGAATGATCTCAGTTTGAATCCAAGGCAAACCATTCAATAACACAGTAGTCCAAGTCTATGCCCCAACCACCGGTGCTGAAGAGGATGAAATTGACCGGTTCTATGAAGCCCTACAGCACCTTATAGAACTAACACCAAAAAATGATGTCCTTATCATCATGGGGGATTGGAATACTAATGTAGGAAACCAAAAGATAAGTGGAATAACAGACAAGTTTGGCCTTGGAGTACAAAATGAAGCAGGGCACAGGGTGATAGAATTTTGTCAAGAGAATACGATGGTCATAGCAAACACTCTTTTCCAACAACCCAAGAGACGGCTCTCTACTCATGGACATCACCAGACGGTCAACACAGAAATCAGACTGACTTATGTGCTCTGCAGCCAAAGATGGAGAAGCTCTATACCAGGGATCAGCAACCTGAAACAGTGAAAGAGCCACTCGGAACCGGTTCCCTCACAAAAGGAAAACCTGAGAGCCGCAAAAAATGTGTGCACATGCGCGTACATGCGCGCATGCGCAGAACAGGGTTTCACTGAAGAGTGGAGCCAAGGCGAGATATGCACCTACCCTGCATATTTGAATTGATTGGTTGAACTTTTTTAGTCCCACTTTTTTTTTTTTGACTGCACATGTCAGAGGACTGGGAGCCACAGGAGACGGCTGAAAGAGCCGCATGTGGCTCCGGAGCCGCGGGTTGCAGACCTGTGCTCTATACAGTCAGTAAAAACAAGACCAGGAGCTGACTGTGGCTCAGACCATGAGCTTCTTGTTGTAAAATTTAGGCTTAAACTGAAGAAAGTAGGGAAAAGCACTAGGCCACTCAGGTATGAACTAAATCATATCCCTGACGAATATACAGTAGAGGTGACAAATAGATTTAAGGAATTAGATCTGATAGACAGAGTGCCTGAAGAACTATGGACGAAGGTTCGCAACGTTGTACAAGAGGTAGCAAATAAAACCATCCCAAAGAAAAAGAAATGCAAAAAAGCAAAATGGCTGTCTGAGGAAGCTTTGCAAATAGCTGAGGAAAGGAGGGAAGCGAAAGGCAAGGGAGAAAAAGAAAGATACACCCAATTGAATGCAGAATTCCAGAGAATAGCTAGAAGAGATAAGAATGCCTTCTTAAATGAACAGTGGAAAGAAATAGAAGAAAACAATATTTTTTTATTTTTTTATTTTAATTCCATTTATATCCCGCCCTTCTCTAAAAGACTCAGGGCAGCTTACAAGCTTAGCAGTAGCCTTCATTCTATGTATATGCCTGCTTATTAGGGCTTTCACACACCCCCCCAAGCGGCATTATTACAAAGTCAGCTTAATTGCCCCCAACAATCTGGGTCCTCATTTTACCTACCTCAGAAGGATGGAAGGCTGAGTCAACCTTGAGCCTGGGCTCAATTTCTTCAAGAAAATTGGAAAGATGAAGGGAACGTTTCATGCAAAAATGGGCATGATAAAGGACCAAAATGGCAGGGACCTCACAGAGGCAGAAGAGGTGGCAAAATTACACAAAAGAACTATACAAGAACGAGCTTAACATCCCTGATAACCACGATGAGGTGGTCACTGACCTCAAGCCAGACATCCTAGAATGTGAAGTGAAGTGGGCCTTAGGAAAGCTAAGCAACAACAAAGCTAGTGGAGGTGACAGTATTCCAGCTGAGCTATTCAAAATCTTAAAAGACGATGCAGTCAAATTGCTACACTCAATTTGCCAGCAAATTTGATTGTGTGGATCACAACAAACTGTGGCAAGTTCTTAAAGAGATGTGAGTACCAGACCATCTTATTTGTCTCTTAAGAAACCTATATGCGGGTCAACAAGCAACAGTGAGATCTGGACACGGAACCACTGATTGGTTCAAAATTGGGAAAGGAGTTCGGCAAGGCTGTATACTGTCATCCTGCATGTTTAATTTATATGCAGAGACATCATGAGAAAGGCAGGGTTAGATGAATCAAAAGTTGGAATTAAGATTGCCGGGAGAAATATCAACAACCTAAGATATGCAGATGATACCACTCTAATGGCAGAAAGTGAAGAGGAACTAAAAAGCCTCTTGTTGCGGGTGAAGAAGGAGAGTGCAAAAGTTGGGTTGAAACTTAACATTAAGAAAACCAAGATCATGGCATCTAGCCCTCTCAATTCCTGGTAAATAGATGGGGAAGAAATGGAGGTAGTGACAGATTTTATTTTCCTGGGCTCCAAGATCACCACAGATGGGGACTGCAGCCAAGAAATTAAAAGATGCTTGCTCCTGGGGAGGAAAGCTATGGCAAATCTAGACAGCATGCTAAAAAGCAGAGACATTGCCCTGCCAACAAAAGTGTGTATAGTCAAGGCTATGGTCTTCCCAGTTGCAATGTGTGGCTGTGAAAGTTGGACCATAAGAAAGGCTGAGTGCCAAAAAATTGAGGCCTTTGAACTATGGTGCTGGAGAAGATTCCTGCGAGTCCCTTGGACTACAAGGCGATCAAACCGGTCAGTCCTAGAGGAGATCAACCCTGCTCTTTAGAAGGCCAAATCCTGAAGTTTAAACTCAAATACTTTGGTCAGCTAATGAGAAGGAAGGACTCACTGGAGAAGAGCCTAATGCTGAGAAAGGTTGAGGGCAGAAGAAGAAAGGGACGACAGAGAATGAGGTGGCTGGATGGAGTCACTGAAGCAGTAGGCGTGAGCCTAAATGGACTCCAGAAGATGGTAGATGACAGGAAGGCCTGGAGGAACGTTGTCCATGGGGTTGCGATGGGTCGGACATGACTTTGCAACTAACAACAACAACAAAATCCCACACAAATTTTTGGTGGAAAAATCAAGCTATTTCCATTTCATCTTAGCCTGTTTGATTAAAAAGTATTTAAGGTTTAAAAAAAAGTTTCCTGAATTAAGAGGCTAACTGTAAAGGGAAGGAGGTTTTAAAGACAGATTCTCCCTTAAAAGAGGTGCGCTATATATTTTTCACTTCAGTAGTAAATAGGTCTGTGCAATCATTAAATGCTAAATGGAGCATAACTATTTTTCCTATTCGAATGCAAAGCATTGTATTTGCTTATAAAAGAGGTCATTCTACCCCTATAGGGAGTTTTTGCTTTTGTGGCCTGGAAGTGTATGAACTAAGAGCCCTTTCTCACAGTAGGTAGCAAGGGAGGGGGGAAAAAACCCTATAATGGCTCACTTGATCAGTGCAAACAGTACAATAGCTACGCTCTATTAACAAAATCAGACTCTAAAGGAAACAAGACAGGCAGAGAAGTCTCTACTGTTATTTTAACCAGTACTTCTAGATTATCATGTGTATACTATGGGGGAAAAAAAATCAGTTATATCATTTGTCATGATCTTAGTTTGGATTAGTTGGCCACTCTAAAGCTGTAGGGAAGATTGAATTGCAGATGAGAAAAGGCAGCCTTTCCAATGAGCCAAAAATTAAGCATTTCCCATTAGTGTCCTCTTTATGAGGGGCATTTTCACATCTCTCTCTCTCTCTCTCTCTCTCTCTCTCTCTCTCTCTCTCTCTCTCTCTCTCTCTCTCTCTCTCTGTGTGTGTGTGTGTGTGTGTGCACGCATGTGCGTGTGTACGTACATATATATACAAGGACATAGACACAGGCACATCCATTCAGTGTGTGTGTGTGTGTGTGTGTCTCCTCTATTTAATCATGTTCAATTCTTGGAGGAGACTGCTTGGAAAAATGCCTGCAGTTTCCTTGGCAAGGTTTTACAGAAACCATTTGCCATTGTTACCTTCGTAGGGCTGAAAGGAGGTGACTGGTCCAAGGTCACCCAGCTGGCTTTGTACTTAAGGCAGAACTAAAATTCACAATATTCCAGTTTCTAGTCTGATGTCTTACCGCTACACCAAAGGACTGGGAAGGAAAGCCATGGCAAATCTAGACAGCACATTAAAAAGCAGAGACATCGACCTGCCAACAAAAGTGCGTATAGTCAAGGCTATGGTCTTCCCAGTTGCAATGTATGGCTGTGAAAGTTGGACCATAAAAAAGGCTGAGCGCCAAAGAATTGAGGCCTTTGAACTGTGGTGCTGGAGAAGACTCCTGCGAGTCCCTTGGACTGCAAGGCGATCAAACCGGTCAGTCCTAGAGGAGATCAACCCTGACTGCTCTTTAGAAGGCCAGATCCTGAAGTTGAAACTCAAATACTTTGGCCACCTAATGAGAAGGAAGGACTCACTGGAGAAGAACCTAATGCTGGGAAAGATTGAGGGCAATAGAAGAACTGGACGACAGAGAATGAGGTGGCTGGTTGGAGTCACTGAAGCTCGCCTGAATTTTTCTAACATTTCACAGTAAACTTCTGAATTGCTGGTCGAATCACGCTCCATGAACTTCACTAGTACTCCTCCTTTGGCATCTTTGCAACACCACAATCTTCTTGGTTCACAATAATGCTCGCCCGTACACCGCTAGATGCACACAAGAACTTCTGAAGCAGTTCCGTTGGGATGTTTTTGATTGCCCTCTCTATAACCCAGATTTGGCAACAAGCGACTAGTACTAAGGAATTTCAAACCTTATAAGATGTTATGACATGTGCCTCAGTTTGAATGGCAATTATGTCAAAAAGTAATGTAATGTTGTAGTTTTCTAAGGTCTATAATAAAAGTTCTGTATCTGCAAGTCTGTCATTGATAACCAAACAGAGGTTTATTTCTGAACTGCCCTTGTACAACAGTGGTAGTGTCTGTGGTCATGTGATCCCTATTTGAAACTTCACTGCTGGCTTCTGACAAGCAAAATCAATGGGGAAGCCAGCTAGAGGTCATAGATGCCAAGTACGAGACATCGCACCCAGTAGCTGCAACTGAAATGTTGCCACAAGTCAGCACGTGATGTTGTGCTTTATGACCGCATTGCTTAGCAATAGAGATCTTAGTCCCATTAGTATCCTTAATGAGGATTACCTGCATGATCTGATGATTGACTCAAGCCAACACAGCTGAAAGATGCTACTCTTTGATCTCATGTAAAGGAATCAAGGATCCTGCCTCCGACAAGAAAATAAAGGCAAAGATAAAATCATTCTATATCTAGTGATTCTAGATCAGGGGTGTCAAACTGCCGGCCTGTGGGCTGAACATGTCATCCAGAAGCCGTGCCCACCCCACTGCCAGCAATGGCAAAACTCTCCCGATACGTTGCGCGACGTAATGTGACGTTGCAAGTTTGACATGTCTGTTCTAGATTGAAAGAGCAGTTATAAGAAACTTGCTTTGCTCTCCATAACTAAACTCTACTACCTGATTTTTGCCTCTCACTTCTCTCTCTCTCACACACACAAACATACCTACTCCTTTCCTTATGTATTATGCCATATTTGTAAACTCTTTGGGGAGATTTTTTTTGTCTGAAGAATGGGAAATGAAATTAAACAAATAAATAGTAAAGGAACAGTAGGCTATTATTGATGGTTGAAATATTAAAACAGTCATGGACTGCTATTATTAAAATATACACGTTATAGCTAAAATATAAGACACAAAGGACCTTATTTTGAAGAATTACAGGAAATGTTAATGGGATCTACACACATGGCAGGATGTGATGATGATTTTAAACTATTTATACTAAATAAGAGTTGGAAGCACTTTGCATAACTTGTTTCTATAAAAACAGATGTCTTCCCACATTTTTGTAATACCAAAGCATCAACACACACATATTATATAAATATGGAATACTTAGTATATGGAAAAAAAGAAAATTATGATTTAATATATCTTCTTTGATGAGATAAAACATTTATAGTTAATTTGTATTTGCTCATAAATTTTCTTTTTTGTATATTACTTTCATAATAGAAAATTGAGGATTTGACTCATAGCTGGCAATTTTATACATGCAGATGTTTAAATTTCAAAGTGACAATCAAGAGAGGATGAAGAGTCAGGATTGAAGCTTGAATTAAATATTAAATATGAATTAAATATTTTGAAGGATGAAAATATTCTTGAATCAAACTCCACAAAAGAGTGGCAGTAGAAAGGTAATCTTCTCTCAGATTAATCTTTGGTACAGGTTTGTTTTAAAGGTACTTATTTGGGAAATAGAAAAATAATGGGGAAAAACTGAATGCTGAGTCTTATGTCTTATGAAAAAAGAGCATAGAGTTCTAAAGAAAACATAACATAAAATAAAATAATAAAGACCATCAACCAAGTAATTCCATACTGCATGTAAGACTTATGGATTAGGGTGACAACATTCCAAGGATTTTTCCCCCCTTTATAAGCGACATGGAAAAGGTTGGTAGAAAATGACATAGAAAAATTATAATATGAATTATCTCTATCTCAATTCTGTACGCACTGATTTAAATATAAATCCCACTAAAAATCATGGGATGCTGTCTAAATTTATGTGGGTCAAATTTTGAACTGAAAGAATTCTGTTGAAACAATAATCAAAAGATTGATGGACATTTGCATTTATGCTACAAATGTTTAAACGAGGTTGAACCGTAAAGAGGACAGACCCCTTAGTTTATTGAGTTACCATGGCAAGCTTCCACTGTAACAGTAACAATACAACTCTTTCCTAACCTTTTATTAAAAGGAGGGGGAGAGAAAAAATGTGGTATGTTGCATTTATTCTTTATCTTTTGAAACTTCTGTGGTAAGAAAGGTTCTACTTGAGAGTTGCTGAAGGTATTAATTACTCCTTTGGGAGTGAGGAGAAATAGCATAAAAGGTCTTGAATTGTGTGCAGTCCAGCCCCATCCTGTTTGAAACAAGACATAATTAAATAAGCACAAAAGGGGGAAGAAAATGATAGCAAAATGGAAAGTCCTGTGCTTGGCTTTGATCATCACACTGGCTCCTGGGAAGTGGCAGGCCTCTCGCCCAGAGAAACAAGACATAAGAAGAGATGAAGCAGGTAAGGGAAAAAAAACACACGTAAAGAATAATGATTACATTCCTGATTAAGATAGCATTCCTCTCTTCCTTCTCCTGCTTTTGAACATGATCAAGGGTAAATAATCCATGAGACTGGGATTGCTAAAGGGAATATGAATTTAGGTCTGCATCCTCAATTATCTTACTAACAAAATGACTTACACAGAAAAAGAAGAGAAATGGGCAATCTCCTAAGAGTATCTTCTATGTGAGGGAAGCAGATTCCAAAGCTCATCGGCTAAGAATGTTTTTAATTTTTCTTTTCAGCTGCAGCCCAACATGCTTTAGGGCTCACTATTCAAAAAGGACTTCAACATATACAGGAGGACATTTTTAAACTGCTAATGCATCTCACCTTACTCTCAGGTTTCTCTCGCAGCACTATACAATGGTTGTCAGGGAAGGACATTTTAAATTCTTCTTTCCCTCTTTTATGAAAGAATAAAGTAAGCATTGTGGGACATGAGATTCCCAAGGGGTTTTGAAGAAACTAGGCCAGAGGTGGGCAAATATGGGATGGGATTAGATGGGATGAGATAATAGAATAGAATAGAATAGAATAGAATAGAATAGAATAGAATAGAATAGAATAGAATAGAATAGAATTTCATAAGGACTTTGACTCCAGTGCGTAAGCTCTCAGTGTATATGAAAACAACAAAATGATGTAATCGTAAGATACCAATAAGAGAAGCTAATAGGAAAGATGAGAAGGATAATACTGATACAGCCCTACTATATATCCGTTGAAGTCTGTACATATCCTGTTTGGTTGCTGCACCAAACCAGTTATAGCAGTGCAAATGACAGACTCAATAATTGCTCTGTAGAACTGTATCAGCAGCTCCTTGGGTAGCAGTAGCAATAGCAGTTAGACTTACATACTACTTCACCCTACTTTACAGCCCTCTCTAAGTGGTTTACAGAGTCAGCCTATTGCCCCCAGCAATCCGGCTCCTCATTTTACCGATCTCGGAAGGATGGAAGGCTCAGTCAACCTTTAGCTGGTGAAACTTGAACTGCCGACCTGCTGGCAGCCCACAGTCAGCAGAAGTAGCTGCAGTACTGCATTCTAACCAATGTGCTACCACAGATAGCCTGATCTTTCTGAGTTGATGCAAGAAGTACGTTCTTTGTTGTGCCTTTTTAATGGTGGTCCTAATATTAGGTGTCCATTTCAAACCCTGGGAGATTACAGAACCCAGAAACCTGAAGGACTCTACTGTTGATACTATATTGTCTAATATTGTAAGAGGTGGTAGAGCAGGAGGGCTCCTCTTAAAATCCACTATTATCTCTACTGTTTTAAGTGTGTTCTGCTCCAGATAGCTTAACCAGTTGTTTAATCTCTCATCTATATGCAAACTGATCACCGTCGCAAATGAGACCAATGACTGCTGTATCATCTGCAAACTTCAGTACTTTTAACCGAGGGATGCTTTGAGATGCAGTCATTGGAATAGAGAGAAAAGAGTAATGGAGAGAGCACAGAGTCCTGGTGTATTTTTAGCTGAGGCTTAAAAGCTGTGACAATGAACTGTTTCTATTGTTTATTTCACACAGAGAAAAAAGAGCTGCCAGATAACTTTATTAGAAACATTGATTTAAAGCGAAAGTCTTAAGAGCACTGTAACTTCAACTAGACGCAGCTTTGCATAATGGACTATAATGACATCAAAAATGTGAAAGACAAAGTAGACAGTAAATATTCAAGACTTAAAAGTTTTGGTGTAAATATGTCCATGCTCTAGAACAGGCATGTCAAACTGCCAGCCCACGGGCCAGATGTGTCACACCGAAACCGAGCCCACCCCATTGCCGGCATTGGGGAAAAAGTTGCAATATGTCACGCGACGTCATGTGATGTCATGAGTTTAACATGCCTGAGTCTAGAAGGTTTGGTGTACACATTAAATAATTCAACTATTCCTTGATATAAAATGAACTACATGGTAACTGCCAAAATGTTTCTTACAATGCTTGCAATTATGAGAGACCCATCCTTTAATCCTAACATGCCTGGAAGGTACTAGTTTTGAGAAAGTTGATATATAATGAAATACAGTCCAGGGATAGAGATGGCACTGAAGCCTTTCAGTACCTAACTGGATGATTTACAGCTCTGATCTTCTGGCTGCAGCAGTTACTAAACCTAACCAATTTAACTGAATATGACAATTTGTTAAATTATAATTCCGATATCAGGGTACATAAAAACAATGGAAAATCAAATGATTTGAATTTCTTTTAGATGTATTTTTTTCTCAGAAGTTGTGCCTCATTTAATTCACATGACTTCTATTCATGTCATTGCTCCCAGGCCAGCAAAAATTAGTTGGTTTAGCACCATCTGTGCATGGAGACATTTCCATTTTACATTAATCTTAAGCCTGACATCTAATAACCCATCTCAGTTTTGAATCTGTGGGTATTAAGTTCTAAGTTCACTCCCTTTTTCATTGATCATCTTGAAGCATACCTATTAAAAACAGTAAAATTTACTCTTAAAAGATTGGAAACAGTGTTTTCTTTCTTTCTTTCTTTCTTTCTTTCTTTCTTTCTTTCTTTCTTTCTTTCTCTCTCTCTCTCTCTCTCTCTCTCTCTCTCTCTCTCTCTCTCTCTCTCTCTCTCTCTCATATCTATATGGCCACTCATCTCACAAAAAGTAACTAGCAGCGTGCAATAATTAATTAAAAATAAATATATATAGTCATTATTGTTCCTTGGAATACTGAAGACAAAATGCTCAAGAGAAGAGTTTTGCAGATAGCCTGGCAACGCAAGGATGCTTGTCTAGTTTTTGCTGCTAAATATCCTTACAAAATAACATGACAATTCTTCCACAATGAGTTAAAGTGGCATGGAAAAGAACTTAGATACACAACACTGGAGTTGTCAACAGTTAAAGAATGAAACAAAGATACATTGTGATAGGAATTTTGGGAAAAGGGCTGCATTCCACAGTCCATTCCTCTATTTCACCCTTGGGAATAATATATGGTATAAAGCATAATCACACATAAAATGTATTAGTGGGAATACCAGTCTTCTTAAAATCAGTATATATTTATACACAGTAGGTGCCATGTAATGCTTATCATCAGACAGTGGGCATTTAATTTCATGCATTAATATAAATAATAAATTTAGGTTACCATGCCCCACCTGAGGAAGAATAATTAGACAACTCTACTGAGCTGCATGTATTAAATGACTCTTACTCTAGAATAAGACTTCTAATAAAGGAGAATATTTGTAGTGCAGGGTTAAAATGAGGGGTCCTTGGTGCTTTCTGAGCTTGGCTGTTTTCTTGCAGACATTTCATTACACAAGCTAGGTAACATCACTAGCAGTGATGATGTTACCTAGTTTGGGTAATGAAACATCTGCAAGAAAACAACCAAACTCAGACAGCACCAAAGGACTCTGTTCAGTACTTTGATGAAGGCTCATCACTATCCCCACTCATCACACTCCTGCCCCTACTGCTATTTAAATGGCATTCCCTTTATTTTGTGAATCAGAAAGTCGAAAGGCATCAACATATTTGCTCATAAGTGATTCATGAAAAACAGGATTTACTTGACAATAACTGAACTTTCAGTTGAATATGGACAGGATGGCTACAGCCTCTGGTATAAAGCTACCTGTTTTAGAACTATCTCATTGCTGGAAGTAAGATCTAAAACTTGTGAGCCGGTACCACTGTCCACCATTGTTACTCTAAACCTAGCAGATCTCCCTGGCATACTAACTTCTCCTCCTCTGGAAGTAAAATAACTGCGTTCAACTCTTTTCTGAGAAAACTAGAAGCAGCAGAAAATAGTCTGGGAACTTTGCTACCAGTCTTGACACTACCAAATAATGGTCTGTTTCACATTCATAACCTTTCAGCACTTTGTATGCTTGTCTAATTCCCCCACAGACCATCAATCAAATCATAACACAATCAAATCAATCATGTTTTGAAAACACTTTTTCCCCATGTATATGCACTACTAGACTTAGGCATCCATCTATGTCAGGCATGTCAAACTACCGGCTCGCAGGCCGGATGCGTCACGCCGAAACCGCGCCCACCCCATTGCCAGCAATGGGGAAAGTTCTGATACGTTGTGCGACATCACGTGACATCGCAAGTTTGACATGCCTGATCTTTGTGAATCAAACCTTTTTCTAAGCTAATACTGATTATATTGGCATCTGCAAAGAGCAGATGATAAAATGAACACAGGTTACAAAATCTGCCTCTTACATATCTGTACAAGATGCTGTCACACAGGCACAAAACAGTGGAGATGTCCTGATCCACATTTCATCGTTTTGGCATCATCATGGTAGGATACTTGTTCTTGTTCATTATCATCTCTCTTAGTAGTCCAACACTTTTGCCTGTATTTCTTTTCTTATTCCAAGTCATGTTGCCCAATATAAAAAGTAAAACAGGAGCCCTGATAGCGCAGTGGTTAAAGTGCAGCATTGCAGGGAAACTCATAAGGTCATAAAGCTGCCATACTTGCCCACCCTTGCTTTAGGAAAACCTACTTAAACTGATTAAGAAACAGTTTTTCATGAGATTCCTTTTTATTACAGAATTGAGGAGCTTTTTATCTAACTGTGTAATACTGGCAGTGCACAATAGTGCTGATTCTCAAATTAAAATAATATTTTTAAATTAAATCAAATTTAAATCATCATAAAATCACCCAAAATATACAAACTAACTTTTCCCAATATTATTATGTTACATACAGACACACACACACACGCACGTGTGTGTGTGTGTGTGTGTGTGTACACACGTGTACTTGTTGCATAAAACATTCCTGGATATCTCCTGCAGTTTGACAGCCTGATTACTGTTAGTGTTATAGCCCTCAGGAAAGTTATTTAAATAACCTCGCAGTGTTAATCTTTAATGCGAACATCCCAGAGAGTTAAAAACTCATGACATATTCATAATAAGCATATCTCACTCTTTACAGAATACTAGAATGAGATTACAAACAGGACAATACGATAGTTTTTCAACTTAATATATGAAGCCAATCCACCTAACCCAAAACTGCAAAGTCATCTTGGAGAATTCCCAAGTCTTCTTGCTACCCTAATGTGGATTTTGAAACATAAGCAGAGAGGCTTTCCTCTCGCTGCAATGAAAAATAAAATTCACCCGACTCGTACAATTTTAGATGAAAGAAAATAAGAACTGTATAATTATATATATTTACCTTGACAAATAGAAAGCAGTATGTGATTAGAGCATAGCAATTAGGTACAAAATGCTTCCAATGGATTTAATTACTCATCAGTCTACAAGTTTCTTAATTACTTCTGTCTCACTGCATCAGTAACACTTTCTGCCTGAGGCAGGCAGCCATTTATTTACAAAGCCTGGAGATTTTAAAAGCGAAGGCATTGCTTTGCCACTAAAACAATAAAGTGGGCTATGGTTACATTATTTAAAAAGCATGTCCCCGTACATGCTTTTCATAAACCTCTGCCAAACCAAAGCTCTGCTCTCATTCTGCTTTTTCTATGGCCCTACTCTCACTCTGATCCTGAGCAATATCCGCATATGTTTTTTTTAAAAAGAAACAAGATTATTTTCTTTTCTCTTAATGTATTTATATGGCTGTCCATCTACCAAGGGCACTTGGGAAGAGGGGGCAGATAAATATGCTAAATATGTTCAGTGTAAATAAATAAGCGAAGGCTAGTAGAATAGTTATTTTCAAAGACTCCTGTGGCACAGAAACATTACTACAACTTTGAAGGCAAAAGCTTATCTCTAATGGAAAGGAGAATAGGAAGTAGTTGTCATAATGACTATTTAAGGAGCTACAGGGATGCCCAATACCAGAAAGCTCACTTGAAATTGCCATGTGGAACTTGTTTGGAGGTTAATGTGGTTTTTAAAAACCAAGATCAAGCAAACAGTAATTAATTGGTTGATTATTATTTTTTTAGATAGAGCCTGGGTATGAAGATTTTACTGAAAGATGAATGGTAGTCTAATTTAAATCTGCCCAAGTTATTTGGGAACAGCTGAATCCTTTGAATCATTTGCTCCAACTCTCTAGTTAAGCATGATGATTGGTGCATAGGAGAAAAACATCACACTAAAGTTATTGATACTACAGATCACTGCTACCAGTCTATTCATTTCACCCATCAACTGCATGACAACACAAAATGAAGCACTACCAGTACAGAAACAATTCTTGCCCTCTCTTTTCCACTTTGAGGGTCCTATATCCAGTTATGTACCCAAATCTTAAGCTGTTTCTCTTGACAAGATTTTCCTCAAGTCAATTACATAGTATTTCCCGGCTACTATCAGCAGGGCAAATCTTGCCGTGCACGGATAGGATGATTAACCCTTTGTTAAAATGAATGCCTCTGTTGTATCTCAACCACGATAAATCAACCAAGATGAAGGGTTGGGCAAATGTGTCTTCTTTTCATCTTTGTTGTTGTTAGTTGCGAAGTCGTGTCCGACCCATCGTGACCCTATGGACAATGTTCCTTCAGGCCTTCCTGTCCTCTACCATCTTCTGGAGTCCATTTAAGCTCACGCCTACTGCTTCAGTGACTCCATCCAGCCACCTCATTCTCTGTCGTCCCCTTCTTCTATTGCCCTCAATCTTTCCCAGCATTAGGCTCTTCTCCAGTGAGTCCTTCCTTCTCATTAGGTGGCCAAAGTATTTGAGTTTTAGCTTCAGGATCTGGCCTTCTAAAGAGCAGTCAGGGTTGATCTCCTCTAGGACTGACCGGTTTGATCGCCTTGCAGTCCAAGGGACTTTTCATCTTTACCCTTATGTAAATATCTCAGCAACACCTTACCATTACACCACTCATCCCTTGGATGACGGGGGAGGGGGGGAATGCTTGTAAACAATTTTTTGATACGTGTTCAAATAGTTTTTCTTTTCTTCTTTTCTATTTTTTTAAAAACATTATTTTCATCAAATGCATAAAAAGAAACTGGAATAGAAAAAAGCACTGGATTCAAGAGATATCATTACTTCCACCAACCATAAGCCAATGCAGCCATCTGTCCTGCTGCTTGAGAATGATGGATCTTTAAATACATCTGCAGGGTCCCAGCTGTAGAAGCTGTTTTAGTACCTAGAACCCTTGGCAGTAAAATAGCCTATAGATTAAAAAGTGAATCTGTTATTGGTGGTATATGTTTTAAATCTTCAGGGCACACTGTGCAGGAACATTGTATTAATTTCTCTTTTACTTTGCCTAACTTATTCTAATATCGTTGGGAAGACACAGACAATGAAAAACAGGTGGATGTGTGTGGCCCCATGTTTGCAACTGCAGCACGTAACAAAGATTTTTTTTAAAAAAAATCAAGATACTTAGTTATATTTCTATTGGATTTTCTAAACTGGGATTAAAATTTCCCTTCGCTGTGAAACTATTGCTTCCTTGTAGTGGGAGTTGTGCTATCCTACAATGCACCTGCTTTAAGAGAGAAGTTATTCACTTCCATATCAGAAGAGAAATCCACTCGTGTCCAAAGCCTAAGGCACCTCTAACTGTATCTATCTACAGATGCCCTCCCTAATAGGCGGCTATAAAAACCATGATTTTCCATTTAGCCACTAGTTAAAAATCAATGAGTAAAGTAATTTTAATATAAAAAAACTTGTCTCAGGTCAACTAAATTATTAAAATAAGCAATGCAGCTAGAAAAAAAAAACATGGTTCACCTGTCTCCCTTGCATTTCCAAGTGATTCTGAAATGAAAGGTGCTGAAGCATGAAGATTGCAGGCAGTCGTTGCTTTTTGAAATCACAGTGTGGGGAATTGGGAGTGTTCTTGCCTCCTTCGGTGCTATGAACCTTCCTTGAAAGCAGATTACAAATTCACCAGGGGTACCTTGCCTTCAATCAAGAAAATGCTCAAAATGACCCCCATCTGCCTCCTTAATGTATTCTGCCCAAAGGCTTCCATCAATATTTAATACAAGAAAGGGACTATTTAAACACAATGAATTGCTTGTGAAATTAAAGTTGGCTGATGGATTACACCAAGTAATACATTGTCAACAGTGTCAGAAAAGGCACAAGACACACACACACGTACCCTGTCTTCTCTTCAGTTCAGAGAGACTTGAAAGGTACTTTAAGCACAAATGAGGTTAATGTTTTCATATTACAAAGTAATGGCTTGGATCCAAATTCACCTCCCTCTTGAAGGTACTTCTTCATGCCCATAACAGTGTATGTCAACCACCGCTTTCTACCAGCTGCAGTCTGAGATCTGCTATCCAAAGACAACAGAGGGGTTGTCAAACATTAGGAGAAATATGTGGTTAGAAAATTTGAGCTACTTGGGATCCAAGCTAGTGAGTGTTAGCAGTTTCCTCCCCAAATTGGAGAAGGGTCTATTATTCCTTCATATTTGAGTGGATGATAAATGCATATTTTGCATGCAAAACGTATATTGGAAAAAGAGTTGATAAACCTCTTTCCAGTATGTTACTATCTTATCAACAAAATGCCATTGTGATAGTTAACTATGGTAAAATGAGTAGTATTTTTTTTTGGACAAAGTGCAATCAACATACATTGCCAACAGATGACAGAAAAAAATCCTCATGCTAGTTTTATATTAGAGAAACAAAGAGGCACAAAGGATTGAGCCATTAGTACAGAAAAGAGGGGCATTTCCCAATGCTGTTCTTAAGGTTGTATAAAAAATATAGTTTTCCTGAACTCCTGGAAATATCAATATTTATATGTACAAGTATGTATTTATCTCACAAACTGCATTCCAGAAAAAGAAATTCACAATATTAACATACAACATAGTCTAAGAAAGTTCAGTCATTTTCTACATAAGATAGAATTAGGTTTTCGGTGTAATTGGCAAATATGATTCTCTTTTATACATGTTTACGGACAACATTTTAAGTAAGCATACAGATCTGGAGATCTTCATTTCTTTTAATAGTTCTCCATTATGTTTCCCATTTTCATTTCTCAGATATGATTAGAGGTTCTCGTTATACAGTTGAAACAAAACATCTAGAGAAGAGGATATTAAGATACAAAAGAGGAGGGAGAAGATATGTATTTGCAAGGCATAACAAAAGAGAATCATCTGCTTTGAATCACCTCATTTCTAAACCCCACATATGCACTCAAAGCTGTTTTACAGATGCACTTCATGACACAATTGAGATATTGAACGGCCTCATCCATTTAAGAAACATTAAGTGTAGCCCTCAGAAAGCGTCTTATTTTTTTTAATGGTTTAAAAATTATCTTTGTCTCGAAATCAAATATAGAAGGCCTAGAATTTTCAGACCTTAATCAGATCTTGCTGAAAGACCCAATGTACAATGGGGGAAACATTCTATTATTCTTTGTTTGATGGACAAACCTTTCAAAATAACAGTCCTGAAATTGTTATAGGATATAGAAAGACCAAATGAGTTTCAGTCTGGGATAGATGGATAAATAGGCAGGTTTTTCCTCCTAGCATTATGTAAAATTCACTGCAACTTCTAGGCCAAAATCACAGCATTAATCAAAGCCAGCAGACGCTGTTTTTGAAACTGATATTAGGGGGGGGGGGAATCATGTATAAGCTTTGTTACAGAGTGTAACTGTGGGGTAAAAAAGACCAGGAACAACTGATGGGATATAACAGAGATACTGATATGAATGCAAGCAGAGTCTGGTCTAACAAAGAATTTAAAGTAGCATCTGGAATCAAATAGTGCCAATATCCGAACTGGTAAATAGTGCTGGTTCCTGAATTCACTGAATGCTACCGAATTCCAGAGACCTTTGGATACACTGTTTACACAACCCAATAATATTTCATTGCAGAAAAGCAATAACATGCAAGAGGTCATACTTCCCCAAATTATTGCTTTTGGGAAGAGGGGAAATTAAAATATTAGCAATGGCTCCATTTGCATAATTTAACATCAAAGCAAGATTCACAGCTCAAGGAAGCTCATTAATTTTGCATGTCCATTCTGCATAACAATGCAAGTTTCAATATTTGCTTATATTAAACCAAATATTGCCACGTAAAGGCAAAATTACACATTCCTCTGCTTTTGAGGTTTAGATTCCTTTTGACATTTTCTTTGTATCAATACAATTCTTGTGTCTGTTCTCATCCAAGAAAACCTGTATAATACAGGAAAGAGACATACCGTCAAGCCTGAACCAGTAGGCCAGATTGAAGCCATGTAATTCAGAACTGAAGAAACTTCCTGAATGAAGCAAAATGTTTCCAAAGGAAAAGAAAAAGAAAAAGAAAAAAAGTCCAGTTGCTTTTTGGAAAAAGCATCTTTGGTACAACCATGACCTGGATGATTGAGAATTTCCATAGATATACGAAGCCATGCCAAAAGAATTGTTTTGTTTCAGAGGTAAGATTTTTTTTTTTGGTAGAAAAAGCGGTCAATCCCTTTTGTGCTTGTCTCCTCTTGCCTGGTCTATATATTGGACCTTTCCCCCACTTTTGGTAAGAGGCCTTATTTCTCTCTGGCCCATGTTTTGCCGACTGCAAATCTATTATCATCTTGATTTTTCTCATCACACATACACACACACACACACACACAAAGAATGGATGATTTAAAGCAATGTAACCTGTGGGAATGAAAAAAATATTAGCAAGAACTGATGGGAAGTGGACCAAGGGAGTCACAGAATGGATCCCACTTGATAAAAAGCATCCATGAAAGAGACCTAAAACATCAGCAAGTATTTACCTAATCAATGATAAATATCAACCCAACTTCTGATATAGTAGAAAAATGTCTAAAGTATAATATGTTCCCAAATGTCTCCAGAAAGATCTTTGCTTTCATTTTAATCAGAGAATAGCATTCTCTAAAATAGACTTGTTAAAAAGAGATTTTCAATTCCACCACATCACGGGTCGGCAACCTGCGGCTCTGGAGCCTCATGCGGCTCTTTCTGCCTTCTCCTGCGGCTCCCAGTTTGCGCTCTCTCTCTCTCTCTGTGTGTGTGTGTGTGTGTGTGTAAAAAAGAGTGGCTTCACGCTGTTCTCTGACAAGTTGACAAGCTTATTGGGTGGAGCTCCTGCCTTTGCTGCATCTCCGCAGGAAGCAGAAAGCAGCAGCTCTCTCTCTCTCTCTCTCTCTCTCTCTCTCTCACAAACACACACATACACAAACACTGAGTGGGGGAAGAGGACTGGCAGACCAAGGGCAGGAGAGCCAGCCTAGTAAGAATGTGTGTCAACTTGTCGGAGAACAGCGTGAAGCCAGCGTGCTAGGTGAGCAGATCAGAGAGGGAGAGAGAGAGGGAGAGAGAGAGAGAGAGAGAGAGAGAGAGAGAGAGAGAGAGAGAGAGAGAGAGAGAGAGAGAACTCATGCACAACAGCCTCTATTTCTTTTTAATTAAACTCTTCAATCAAGCTCCTCGCCCTTGTGCACACATGTGCGTGCAAGAGTTTTGTGGCTTCCAGTGTTTTCTTTTCTCTGGGAAACAAGTCCAAGTGGCTCTTTGAGTGTTCAAGGTTGCCGACCGCTGCACTACCTTATCTATGCATTTAGCTTGAACAAACATATGGAATAGCCAGTAATCACTTCCTGATTGGCTTACTGCAATGTGCACTACATGGGAACTGCCCTTGAAGGCCACAGGGGAAGCTTCGACTGGTCCAGCATTTGATGGTATATGCAGTTCTAGGCACCACACAGTTTGCCCTCAGTATACCACGACTTTATAAGCTATGATGGCTCTCACTTTCATTCTGGGTGCAATTCAAAGTGCTGGTTATCATCTTTAAAGTCCTACATGGCATGGGACCAGATTATTTGAGAGACTGCCTCTTCTTGAGGATATCTTTTCATTCCACTGAGTTAGATAAGTAGGTATGCTCCATATCCCCACTATTAAATGATGTCTTCTGATGAGACGTAGGAAATGGACCTTCGCCACAGTGGTGCCTGTTCTCTTGAACAATCTCCCTTCTGAGATCCTATACCACAGTCTGCAACCTGCGGCTCCGGAGCCGCATGCGGCTCTTTCAGCCATCTCCTGCGGCTCCCAGTCTTCTGCTATGTGTAGTCCAAAAAAAAAAAAGTGGGACTAAAAAAGTTTAACCAATCAATTCAAATATGCAGGGTAGGTGCATATCTCGCCTTGGCTCCACTCTTCAGTCAAACCTTGTTTTGTGCATGTGCGCATGTACACGCATGCGCACACATTTTTTGCGGCTCCCAGTTTTTCCTTTTGTGAGGGAACCGGTTCCGAGTGGCTCTTTCACTGTTTCAGGTTGCTGACCCCTGTCCTATACAAACTAAGGACGATGAACCTGATGAAAATATGCAGGAACTCTTAGCTAGGCATTTTTAATATTTTTAAATAAATGAGAGAATCACAGTTAGAAGCAGCCCATGCAAATACTGATTAACAAACCATAAGAAGGGCGAAGAGGAACAGCGCAATCAGACTCACAAGAGTCTGTAATTATAGTCATCTCAATAAAAGTCATTTTACGAATGAAGGCAAATATACATGTCCGGCTCATTTTAACCTTCCTGTGGAGTGAATTTCTTGCTGTGGTTTACACACACAAAAAAGAATGCGAAAAAATTGCATTTGAATTATCATTCTTCAAACTGAGTACACTAACTCACCAACAAAGTAGAACTTAAATCCTGAAAATATAGTGGGGGTGATTTTTTTTATTTATTTTTTTAAAAAATCCCCACATATATTAACACAATCCGGGAAATTCCCTCCATGAAAAATATTATTCCTACAAAAAAGCCAGAGTTCTAATTCCTGGCTGTAACAAAAATGCAGATTTAAACATAACAGAAGATATGAAAATAAAAGACTTAAAAGAGATTTTAGATTGCCACTAAGCAGGGGCTTTAAGCTCTCAGAATATGTCCTTGCTTTTGCTTCTGTTCCTCTTATGATGACAATCTCCAGGAAGCACTGGGGGGGGGGGAATTCTTCTGGTTGGAAATAGAAACAGCAGTGTTATATGTGCTTAAAAATAAAGACGTACAGGGTATATCAAAGATAAGATCCCATACACAGTTTATTATATAAAATACGTTCAATGTTTCAATTAGCTCTTCTAAACACTTCCTTATTTATTTGATGCATGATCTGTGAACCTAAGTACAATAAAAAATTTTCCGGAGGGAAGAGGAACATATTACGGGACTTGACTTTTGGTATACCCTAAACATAGCAAGATTGGGGACTGCGTATGGAGAATTCCGTACTATGTCACCTGGCTAAAAAGCCTGGTTTCTTCTTATGTGACCTCTCTTTAGGAAGACAGTAACGACAGGAATGGGCAGCTAGCAGGAAATTATCTACAACTATCAACAAACTGCTAGAATTCAAATGGAGATGAAATATACATTTATTTATTTATTTATTTATTTATTTATTTAGATTTATATACCGCCCTTTCCCGAAGGACTCAGGGCGGTTTACAGGATATTTAAAAGAAAATCAATACAAAAGTTAAAACAAATTTAAAAAGATTAAATGAAACCCTGAGAGAAAATAAAAACCCAGTTAAAATTAAAATTAAAAATTCTCAGCCTGGGCCAGAGAGCTCGAAGAGCCAGGTCTTCAGGTCCCGGCGGAATGAACGGAGGTCGGGGGCAGTCCTAAGCTCCGCGGGCAGCTGGTTCCAAAGGGCAGACGCGCCCACTGAGAAGGCCCTACCCCTGGGTGTTACCGGCAGCAGGTGTTCCCTCAAACATTGATTTAATTCTCCAAGGACATGACTTCCCATGCTTTAAAATTGTAAGAAAGTCTTCACTATAGCATTTTTATAGCTTATGGCTCAAGGTCTACATCTCTCTGGAACAATTATTTTCTGAGCTGGAGAAATCTGAAGGAAGCCTGGCTGTGGGTCCTGACTCCTACAGAATGTTGCCATTCAGGACCCCCAGACTGAACCTCTCTTTGATAACTCTTCATCTCACCCGGAGATAAGGGCAGCTTGTATCAGGACAATTACAGACTGACCCTTCCAGAGGGCCTTGAGATGGCCTGAATAGTTGATTTGTGCCTGAAGGAACACCATTAGGTGACTGTTCCTAATGATGATGAAGTTAGATTGTTGATTACAATTTCTACTACGGTTTCATTTTATGCTCATTGAAATTTTTGATTCTAATTGTTTTACCCTAATTTTTTTTTAATCCAAGAGTGTAAGCCAGGTGGAATCATCTCTGACTCTGTAAATAAAGAAATAAAAAATTGAATCCTGTCTTCACATAATTCTGATTTGATAAAAGCTTAATACATAATACTACTGCCTCCTTTTAATTTCCCTGGAACAACCACCCATTGAGATGCCCTGGGCTTTGAGCAAGTGACTGGCCCAAAGTCACCCAGCCGGCTTTTCTACCTCACAACTGGCTTTTATGCCTTGTGGTTTCTGGGTCTCTGGCCTGGTGTCTTAACCACTGGACCAAATTGGCTTTTAATCATTATATAATAATTCTACAAAAACAAAAAATACTCCTCTATCACACTAACTGTATCTTTTTCATCTGGGAACATGCAAGGAGGAACATCAAAGTATAATATGCCATTAAATATTAGAGCCATGGCCAAAGAAACGTAGCCTCTTTTCCCTGTCAGTCAAGAGGGTAGAACAGCTAATAGCAGTGGACCATTAAAGGGAGAAGGGATGCGGTGGCTCAGTGGGTTAGGGTGCTGCAGAGCTTGTTGATCGGAAGGTCGGCAGTTTGGCGGGTCAAATCCTGAGTGCCGCGTAACAGAGTGAGCGCCTGTTACTCATCCCAGCTTCTGCCAACCTAGCAGTTCGAAAGCACGTAAAAATGCAAGTAGAAAAATAGGGACCACTTCGGTGGGAAGGTAACAGCATTCCATGCGCCTTTGACGTCTAGTCATGCTGGCCACATGACCACGGAGACGTCCTCGGACAAGCGCTGGCTCTTTGGCTTTGAAACGGAAATGAGCACCAGCCCCTAGAGTCAGGAACGACTAGCATGCATGTGCGGGGGAACCTTTACCTTTACCTATTACAGGGAGAGGAGGACTAGAAACCCATTAGATTAATCAAATGTTGTCTGTGTCAGTTCCGAGGGGGTTTTCTCACAAAACGGTCACATCCCTATGTTCACCCAAAGGATGCATTTGAATTGTTGCAAGAATTACATCACCACATTTGAAGGAGGTATGACGTCCAGAGGATAATTGCATATTAGTTTTGGAGATGTAGACCACATCAGTTTAACTTAAAAATAAAACTCTCAAAGCTTCCCTAGAGAACAAGGTCAATCAAGACCCAAGGATAATAAACTGCCTCAGCAGATGCTAAACATTCAGTTCAGCAGTTCATTTTGCAGTGATCTTTCTTTCTCTTGTCTGTTTCTGGCCGTTCTTCACAACATCTACTCTTATTCCTTGATTCAAAGTTACTCACTCAGTCTACTTCCCCTTCTGTCACATACTCTTCTTTTTACTATCTCAGAATAAAAGGATTTTAATTAAGATTAGGCACCCCACCCTTTCTTTAACCTTTTTTTATTGGACTTCTACACCCTTAAACCTTGTTATCCTGAGCCAGGCCCTCAACAATTCAGCTCTTTAACTGTTGCATTTTATTTCAGTTCCCCACAATGCCACTAAACCTAACAGCCAAGGGAAAACAAAGCATGGAAATGAACAATTAACATTTATCTATCTTGTCTGAAATATTTAGGGCAATCCATTTAGCTTCTTGGCAAGCAAAACATCTTGATTGTTACTTCTTTCAGACTTTTTCAAGGAAGCCAGCAATGGAGCCATTTCTATATCTTTGTTTCATTTATGTTTACTTTTTTTTCCTTCTTATTTTACTCAATGTGAAGTTTTAAAAAGTTCATTTCCCCCCTTCCCCCAAACAAACACACTAATTATCAGTAAGACACAGTGGCAATTTCTGATATCATTTCCTTTCCTGCTTTTCCGTGCTTTTCAATACCATCTTAGAAAGATTGATGGTATTATTAAATTCCCATATTTATTTCAAACAGTATATGAATGAGATCTGAAAGTGAGAGAGTGCCGTTTATTATTTATTCAGCAATAAACTCTATATCCAACTCTGTCGTCCACAAACATCAGTCTTGTTTGAGATGTCAAGCAGGACTTTTTGTGAAATGCTTTCAAGAAGAAACACCTGGCAAAGATTAAAGCTGTACCACTGAAGAAGGTAATGCTGACAGGTTTGAGAACAAAGCAAGAAGTATTCCTATATATAATTCAAAACTTCACATTGGTTTTCACTTTAAAACTTTACAGTCACATCCTTTGGTAAATAACGCTGGTTGCACTAAGGCTGCAAGATGCAGTTTGTTTCAATGTATACACTCAACCCTTACACAATCATCTTGAAGAAATGTTTCAGAGGTGTATCTCATTCTGAGAAAAACCACTGTATTCATATGCACACAGCACTATGTAGAAACCAAGCACTTCATACCAAAGTTGAGAATTACAAACAAGATTGTGGTATGCAACCCTGTGCAACTGGGAGAAAAATTCTAAATCAGAAAATAAATACTAAATATCAAATGAAATTTGCTATAATGAACTTTGAGCTTTGTTGCATTTGCCTCTTAATCTTCTGGTCAAGTGCTTGATTAAAAGTTTGAAAAATTCTGAAAAGCCTAACCAAAGTTTCAACCAGGAGCTATGGAACATTGTGGATGATGCCTGCAGCCAAAAAAATGGCATTTTCCACTCACTCACTGTACCACAAGGAATACAAAGGCAGGTTATTAGACAGAGAAATGCTCAGGTCATATACAGTTACAGGACTGATGAACAAATCAACAAAATACTGCAGCTGAAACCGAACTGGAACAGAAGCAAGAATAAGGGTAAGAATGACTCTAGGCTCTAGGGGTGTCAGAACAAGAGAGAGAAGAATTCAACCCAGGAGTACCAGGCTCTTAAACTGACAAAGCGAGAACACAAAAAGAAACTTCATTTCCTATTTACGGGTTAGCCGTGAAAGTTTGTGGGGAAAGCCTACCAACACAGACACTTCCCATGGCATAGATGAGCAAGACACCAAACAACTTGGGACTGTAATCTAAGTAATCCTAGGTACCCTATAGAAAAGGCCTGTCCCGCCTTTCTTTGCATTTGTAGTATGTTTGTGTCCTCCTTCCACTAATAAATCCCAAGCTAACAAACCCTCTTCCTCTAGCTCTTTAGGGTCAGACCAAATTGTCCTGGTACAGGATCCAATCTGGGTTGGTCCCGGGACCAGAGGTTTTGTCTTCCGAGCTTTCGGAGCCATGCTGGAGCCAATCCTCAGGGAACTTCTCTCTAGCAGGATGTGTGTGTCCTGACTTTTCTCTCTCCTGCCAGCATCCTCAGTAACGATAATAGTGAAACCCAGAAGTACCTGAAAATCAGCTGTTACTTATAATGGATTTAGGTGGGCTATTTAAATAAGGGCAGCGAAAGAACTTTATGACTGTATTAAGCAACTTTGCAAAGCCAGTTACTTGATCATGTATGCAAAGCACTGAGACTATTAGTATCCTGTGAGAACTGTTGTCCACAAAAAAGGTATGATCTTTTGGCTTCCTAACTAAAGTTGGTAAACAAACCATTCCAACAACATTAAAGAGAGTAGTCTTGGATGCCAATTGACCTCACAAGTGCTGGACACTGCTGCCGTCTCCTCACTTGGATTACTGATAGGCAGACGGCTGTTCAGAAAGCATATGATTCAGATGTTTAAAAAGGATATCTGAGTATGCATTCAGAACAGATACATTGAGATTATGCATCGGTTGTCTTGCTTATTGCAATGATGCAGTAACCCTGGGCAATGTTACTCAACCTTGACAATTTTAAGATATGTGGACTTCAACTGCCAGAATTTCTCAGCCAGAGTCCTTTGTAAACTAGGACTAAGTAGGGAAAATACTTTGAAAAGAAAGCAAGCACTCTCCCTAATTACATTCGGACATTACTGTTCCTCTCTATGAAAGTAGAGTTTTGGCTTGGCAACATTTAGAACATACAATTAACTAGAACAAAAACGTCACCAAAGTTTCAGCATTTCTTCCTATGCAGTGAAAGGGTACAGAGAAAGACTGCCAAGGCTGTACACAGTGTTAACATAAGCGGGCCAGTAATGTACATTATTGAGCAGTCAAACCATGGAAGTAAAACAACAGTGATACATCAGTTATAGTGCCACCAACAAGGATGTCTCTACAAGCATTGAACAAAATATATGGGAAACTGTTAATAAAGAAAACGAGAGAATTTGGAGAAACTCAAGCCTTCCCAGACTGAGTGATATAGACCCATAGTAGTGATCTAATACAGAAGCATGACAATTGTTAATTACTGTTAAAGGAGGTATCAAGATGTGATGCTTATCAAGAAAACATAATTATTGGAACTTTTTGGAGTTCAGTTTCCATCTGTGCTGGACCTTACCAAGGACTACTGCAAACAGCCCTTACTTGTGATTCATGAGAATGGTCTGATTTTGTGCTGGATTATTCCAATTTTGTCAAATGCTGTTTGATCTGCATGGGCTCCTATCTTTAGGAACTCCCACACAAGCTTGTATCATCACATTGGGCATATGTGACTGCATATATTGATGATATTGTCATTTCCAATCACAGTTGAAACCCTCTGTTCATCGAACAGCAGTAAGTACTAGTTTCCAGAATGCGGCATTATTGTAAATTCCACCCTGATCCCACCCCAAATAACTTTAGAGGAGCTCAGTTGATTATCTATGTAGGTTAAATGGGAGTTAGGATTGTTCCACCCCTCAAAGCAAAAGGAAAATCCTTTGATGAATGGGCCGGATTCATGTAATCCCCAACTAAAAATTAAAATTAGCCAAATAGGCCTATTTTCCAATTGAAAGGAAAACACTGGCTATTATATGCTTGCCAGGTTTTTTTTTATAGTAATTCCCATTGGTACCCATTTCCATTTTGTTATCCACGAAGGATGCCCTCCACCTGAATACTGCAATGATACCTCGCATTACAACTGTATGTTTTTACAATGTAATGCTGTGAACAACAATTTCACAATAAAGTCAATGAACTGTCTAGGACTTAATACACTGTCCACATTGTTGAATACATTCAACTCCAGGGGAAAGAGTGTGGCAGGAGTGGGTAACTATGGCAACTTTACAACCTTTGGACTTCAATTCCCAGAATTCCTGTTCATGGCTGGGTTCACCCGGAAGACCAACCCAGACATCTCCAACATCCTACATATCCAAGCAAGATACCAACAGCCTTGAGACTGTAGTCTACTCTAAGTAAATCTTCATCACCCAGAAGATAAGGCCTGCTTCTCCTTTCTTTCGCTTTTGCTAAATTTCAGTAGATGCCAGACATGAAGAGAAGGCTGCTTTTGGAGTTGTCAGATTTCCTTTGTTTCATTAAAAATGCAAGTCAGGGGAGGTTTTATCTCCCTTTTGCTGATAAAGCCCAGCTGACAATGTTTTTATTTGTGGACAGGGGTTCCCAATCCTTAGTATAAATACTGACTTTTTCATCCATTCACTTTTGCCAACATCCTCAATAACATTACCTTATAGGGCTTTAATAAGAGGGGAAAGCAGCCGAAATTGGAAACATAAAACTAGTAATGAAGCCTTGTACCCCCTAATTTCACTCTTCTTTCTCAATCCAGAATAATAAGACACAACCTATTATGTTTCACAGATCTCATTTACCACTTTGCAAAGTTTTTTTGGGGGGGGGATACAAAATCTATAAATAAAGGACAATTTGCATCTACATACGTACTTTTCCCCCTACCTCCCAAAAACACTACACCAAACTGGCCCTCTATAATAACAGTAACACTAAGTATGCAGACTGAACTTTTCCAAAAATGTGAAATATTTTATATAGCCATTTTGATAATTGCTAAAACAGCCCTCTAAACAAGGTCATTATTATCCCTAAAAGACAGGTAGGAGATGAAGGTAAGATAACGAAAAAGTGACTTGACTAGGCATGTATTAGGCAATAGCAGCTTTCAATATTGTTTCTTTTTTTATTAGATCTTAGTAAAATAGAACATTTACCACTACAAATCCGTTTAAGTCATAGACTGCAGTTTCATATTACACACAGAGAGAGACAAATTCAAGCACACAATGATTCATCTGTCAAATAAATTGGTTTGATGGGTTAGAAATCTAAGCAAGTAAATATAGATTATTTGAACAATGTATTATTTGCTTTTTAATTTAGACATCTTTGATGTTCAGTGATGTGAATGGCAAACTAACTGAAACTAATGCCAACATATATACACTACAGTGAGAGAGCATACAGACATTTGCTTTATTTCTGTTTTAAATAATTAACCATAATGTAGAAATCTAGAGCAAACCCATTTTAACATAGTTATGACTTTCTTTAAATGCTGCAGTAACAGTATTTATAACATTAACCACTTTATAACAGTTCAAGTGATTAGGATGTTTTTAAAAGAATCCTCTTTTTAGGGTTCTAGACATACAATTATTTACGTTTTACGTTTACGTTTTATTTAATTTATATACCGCCCTTCTCCCTAGGGACTCAGGGCGGTTCACAGGGCATATAAATAACAATACAATACAATATAAAAGTTAAAACAAAGATTAAATCAGTGCCCAGTTAAAAAACAATAATACTAATACTATTCTAAAACAACAATTTGTACATATAATCCCACATTGAGAAGGTAGGTGCTCTACAAGTAAATTCAAAATGGATTTTTAGCCTTCTTAAAAGAAGATCCCTGGAGAAGAAGCTCAGTGTTTCCTTACAGATTCAAAATCAACCATGCCGCTGAACTTCACAAAATTACTTGCTCACTACACCTAAAAATCCATCAAAATCTATAAGAATAAGGAGATCATCCACAAGGGATCACAGTAAAGCTTACTAGTAAAACTGAAAAGGAAAAAGAACTAAATCAAAATGAAGCCTATAGATTTTCCTAATCTGTAGTTTATCCATAGTTGTTTGCATTTTTCAAAGTCCCACTCTCCAAATCTAGATATATTTTAACATTCATTGGAAAAAGTTGGAATGTCAGTTTGCCTATAAAGTCCAGTCAAGCAAAGCACAATAGGTGGATTTTTCTAACCCATAATATTTTTATAGAGACATACCACTGTCTTCCCTGAGAATAATTAACCCCTTCCCTCTTTCCTAACCCAATATCCAGAGGCCCTGTTTGTATGTAGGCTAAATGATTAAGACAGGAGTGTCAAACTGACGGCCCACGGGCCAGCTGCATCATGCAGAGGCTGCGCCCACCCCAGCTCTGACAATGCAAAAAAAGTAAATATGTCACGGCATGTCATGTGATGTGGCGACTTTGATACCCGTGAGTTAAGAGGTGGTATTAGTATATCTTGCAAGCACCCTGATTAACTCTGTAAGGAAGGGGTGTCAAACAGCTGGCCTGCAGGCCGATTGCATCATACGGAGACCGCGCCCACCCCAGCTCTGGCAATGCAAAAAACATTGCGATACATTGCACCATGTCACATGACGTGGCAACTTTGACACCTATGCCATAAGGGAAGTGGCAATGAACCACACACTATGTGAAGAGGAATGAGTGGGTTGAAGGATTAATGCACCCATACAGTTGCCAGGGACAAAATACTAGGGCAGCCCCAGGAAAACAGGACTTTGCTAAGAACTAACTCACCCTATTTTTTTCACCTTTCTCTTTCCAAGGCCACAAAGAGGAGGAAGCTGGAAATGAGAAGAGGAGCAGAGTAGAACTTATCAGGCCATCGTGGATGGCTAAAGTTTATTTTCTCTATGAAGTATAAAAAAAGAATTTATAGGAGGTGGAGATAGAAAAAAGCTCTATCTAAACATCCATGCTACCATCAGCTTAGTGACCACCTAGACCAGGGTTAGGCAACCTTGGCTCTTTTATGACTTGTGAACTTCAACTCCCAGAATTCCTGAGTCAGCATAGCTGATTCAGGAATTCTGGGTATTGAAGTCCACAAGTCATAAAAGAGCCAAGGTTGCCTACCCCTGACCTAGACTGAGGGCCAAGTAACATGTGGATTTCTTTACATTTACTTCACCACAGACTGACAGATTTAATATTACTATTTAATATTAAACAAAACATGCAAAACAGATGCCCTGCAATATCATATTTTTTTCCCTTAATCTTGAAAAGTTCTAAAGGAACTGTTGTTTGGGATCTCTGGTTCCAAAGGGCTAATTGAAGGAGCAGGTATATGAAGAGCTGCATATTTAAGTTCCTACTTAACTTTATAATTTTTTTTTACAGCAATTGTTTCTGCTTACCTGAAGTACAGCAGGTGCATGACAAAGGAATCAAACTTTCACCTGCTGTATCAAATTATGGTAACCCAGTAGAAATTATCTTTGTATACTTGTCACCACAGCAGATGTTCACCAGGATCCCAAGATAGCCACACCCACATATCTTTGCCTTAATCCTTGCCTTGTTTATCCAATCTGATTAGAGTAACTGAGTGGTACAATAAAAGTTGCTTGTCTAATTGCAGCCAATCTGTTCATTCAGAAGGTGAACAAATCTGAAGAAGGAAACTTCTATTGCCTTCTTGTTACCATGGCCCTTGTACACACACACACACACACACACACACACACACACACACACACACACACACCAATTTTCATGTATCAAGCTCATAAAAGCATTCTCAGTATTTTTTTTTCTAACAACAGCACCAATGGTCAAATCTATTATCTTTAATAATTTCACAAGTTTCACTCTAAAGGTGGTAAGCCTTGTGGAAACTAAAAACAAAAGTCTGTCCCTGATTTCAGTACTATGAAGTTAAAAAGGTAAAGGTAAAGGGTCCCCCGCACATGCGTGCTAGTCGTTTCCAACTCTAGGGGTCGGTGCTCATCTCCGTTTCAAAGCCGAAGAGCCAGCGCTTGTCTGAGGACGTCTCCATGGTCATGTGGCCGGCATGACTAGACGCCAAAGGCGCACGGAACGCTGTTACCTTCCCACCGTAGTGGTCCCTATTTTTCTACTTGCATTTTTACATGCTTTCGAACTGCTAGGTTGGCAGAAGCTGGGAAGAGTAACAAGCGCTCATTCTGTTACGTGGCACTTGGGATTCGACCCGCCAAACTGTCGACCTTCTGATGGACAAGCTCAGCATCTTAACCCACTGAGCCACCGCGTCCCTTACTATGAAGTTATATGGGGCTTTTTTTTTTACTGATAAACAAAATGGTAACAAGATTAATTTGTCTTCATCACAGAACTATCATAGGCTAGTGGAATGTCCAATTGGTTTTCTCTTTAGAAGACTCTCTGATAGGAGAGTTGAAATTTGAAGATGCCTGTGTATCAGGTGAGAGAGACAGAAAACCATAGGTTTCTTTGGCTCAGAATTTCCTTCCCAATGAACGGCACAATGGTACCTTCCAACAAGTGTTTCAAATTATAATAATTAATTGAACCAGAGAGCAATAGCTCTTATAAACCAGATAAGACAATATTGAATTACATGGGTCTGATGAAAGATAAGGCAATTTTATTTGTTTAATATGTTCACACAAATACCTCATAGAGCTTATAATACAAAACTAAATTTAAATTAAAACCCACTTGTCCAAATAGGTCAGTCAGAAGGGAAATATCTGATACAAATTCTAATGCAGCTTCAGAATATTTTTTAAAACTCATACAAGAAGCAAAAGGAGCAAACGGTATGGTGAGATGAACGGCAAAGAAAATAACTAATTAACTAACTAGCTAACTAACTAACTAAAGTTTAAACTAAATAAATAAATCTTAGTCCGAAGTGATTCTTGATGGAAGTTCACTTTAAGTTAATTTATCTTACCAAAATACACTACATACATTGTGGCATGAATCCAAATGGACTGAATCTAATACTACGGTTCAGTGCAAACTTGATGATAAAATAGGATTTGATAAATATATTAATACATTCATTTATGGCTATTAGATTATTTCTGGATCCATAAAACATCAAGGAGCCTTATGCATTATTCATATTATACTTACGGTCATCCTTTCAATAGTGAGTGACAAGATTGCTAACTGAAATCACAACGGAGAGAACTGGACATCAATTTTATAAATTAAAATTTACAAGAGAAAAAGTATAGTTCCCACCAAAGAAAACCCTTCCTTTTTCAATAGAAACTGTTTTCTGTAAACATGCTGTTTATCTAGGAAATGTTAAAACATGTTGACAATATTCAATCAGATACAGTACACTGGGACAATTTCTACACAACACTGCTGCCCTCTTCTGGGCTGAAATTCTCCTCAACTGAAATACTTTTAATATTAAGCCCAGGAAGGCCAGTACGAACCACCACATGCTCAAAGTTACTGAATAAAACTAAATTTTCTGGAACAGTGTGCGGACTAAAAAGTGTGCTAGGAGCATAACATATGAATAGCGAAATACATTGCTGAATGATTAGGATTTTACCCAAACCTTAAGAAATATGGATTGAAGGAAGCTTGATGCAAATGAAATCAGCAAGAAAACATCTGGAATAAATTGGAAACACCTCTAAAGGAAGTATTTCTGTGACTACTCCCTCCCCACACACACACACCCAAACATACAGACCGACATAAAAGAACTTAAAACCCCTATCTCTCAGGTCTGGGTGTGATCATGAGAGAGCATAGCTCCACATCCAATTGACATTTAGAAGCAAAGGAAAGCTGAGCCACATGGAAGTCCAAATCAAAACCAAAACGTATTAAAGCAAAATGAATTCCTCTTTCTCTTCGTTTGGAGCCACCAACAGCTTGTTAGTAAATCCTTAAATAAAACTTCCAGTGCAAGTTCATGCACCGTTCAAGAGCTCCAGCAATTCACTACATGCTGTTTTCATGATGCATGGATCAGTCTCTTCCTTCTCCCACACAGCTTGCCTCCAACAGATTTGGCATGCATATGTTAACCTTTCACCTTTCCCCAATGACAATTAAAGCTTCCAACAGCAAGCTTATTCAGACTTTGCTCAAGCTTCTTATGGATATGCAACTTAAGGGGAGAGGAGGTCCTTTTCAGAATAAAGGCCATTTTTGTCTTTGGGACTTGCACTTTGGTCTTAAGTAGAAATGGAAAGGGCATCAAAAAATCTTTTAAAAATCCCCATGGAAAACCTGCAATTTCTGAGACTGTCTACAGACTTCTTTTAATTTGGAAAAAGGAATGTACTTTTAAAAACAGTATTTAAAAAACTGCCCTAGATCCAAGAGACGACCATACTGCACTTCATGGGTATGGGATGCAAAATAAATTACATTTCTAACACTTGTAAGTTGCAATAGTACTCTCAAAGGTTGCAGTCGAGTATCTTTGGTATTTTGATGGAGGAATGTAATCTCAGAATGATGTCAAATGTACTTCAATTACAGTGGGAAGCCCTTTGCACAACCCATCTTCAACCTCAGCTGTTTTGCCCAGTGAAATCAACTGATTATCTGAATCCTTCTCCTCCCCACAGACCCATACTGTGAAACATAATTAGCATAGGAAAGTACTGAGATTTTTTCTGAAATTCATACAAATCATTCTTTCCCAGAAGTCCATGAAGATTCAGTATGAAAAGTTAAGGACTGTTCAAAACTCTGTTCTTTGATTAGATAAATAAACATTCACTGAGCAAGTTTTTCAAGTTTAGTTACTGGCATGGGCAAGTATATTCTGTAAATAAAATAAGCATAAACTCAGGGCAGCTGATTCAATCTACTATTACCACTGAAAACTACTCTCCAGGACTAAAGCCAGCTTATTTACAGAACATGCTTGCCCATGCAGGCAAAATACATCTTTCTAAAACAGATCAGATAAAAATTTAATATTGAGAATTGATTAATGTGTTCACTTGTTTATTTACTCCAGGGTTCATACATTTTCCTTGTTTGGGACTGACCATACTTAAAACACTGATAAACTATTATAGGTACTTTTTTTAAACGTAGCTAAGGTGAGTTTATTCCTCATGATTTGGCCATTTGCAAAATTGTTACGAGCGTAGCTGGTTTCAAAGCACCAATTTATAAATTTAGTAAATGTCTTCCACAGGATACTTTTCCTGTTTACCTTTGATTATCTCATGATAAAGGTTACACTTGAGCCCAAAAAAGCACCAAATTAAAATTGCTCGTAGTTTTTATTTTCAAAGAATACTTTCAGAGACCTATTTGGAATCCTGAGGATTTCTTAGAAATAAAACTGATGCTAAAGACTGGCAAGGAGACAAAGATTAAGGATTAAGAAAGTCTTCATCAAGAAACACAAAGAACTAAGTTGTGAGCAATGTCATATATTGAAAACAGTTGGTGTTTGACTTGCTGTGCATTTCCTGTTAAATATCCTGTTAAAGCTAAACTTCCCTTCCTTTAACTCCCAATAATCTAATTTACTGAATTTCATTTTCCCCATTCTGAATACAGACTCATGATCCAATTCATCTCAATTCTGCTTTCCTATTCTGCGGAATGTGGTAGATGTTTTCTTCCAAATCTTCAATCCATGACAAATCCAGCCTCCTGCAATATTTCTGAGTTTATGCTCAAGAATCCAGTCTGAATTGTGTCAAAGGGCCAGATGTTAATTTTAATTGTACTTCATATCCTGCATGGATCCATATTGCAGTGTTCTCAAATGTAGCGATATAGCAAAAATACACAGGATGTTTTCTACCAAGGTGTCCCCTTTAACAGCATTCTTCAGAGCAGTTTAAGATATTTGTATGTCTCTGCAAAAACATGTTTGCTGCAATTGTTTCCAACTGCATGATTCTATATTTGTTAACTAATTAATGTTGTGCTTATTATTCTTCTTTGTGTACATCACGCTTGGTTGCACAGCCCGCTTGTTTTTGCACTGTGCTATTTCATACAGCACAACTATCAGTGCACAATGTGATGAAGGGTTTTGTTTTTCAAGCCGTTTATTGCAGATGACAGTGATTAAAGAGGGAGTGGCAGAATGTTATCCAGTGGCTTCCATGCCCAAAGTAGCATTAGAACTGCTCCTGATCCAGCATCTTAATCAGTTTGTTGGTCCTCAATTAATATCCATACATTAATGCAATACACTGGGACCAAATGCTTTTAGGAGGGACACCAATACAGTTGTTAATACATTATATTCTCTTCTATTGGAACAGTTATTAATAGTCATTGGTCTAGTGCAGGGGTAGGGAACCTTGGCTCTTTTATGACTTGTGGACTTCAACTCCCAGAATTCCTGAGTCAGCATGGCTGGTTCAGGAATTCTGGGTATTGAAGTCCAGAAGTCATAAAAGAGCCAAGGTTCCCCACCCCGGGTCTAGCGATTAAGCACCAGACTAGAAACTGAGAGAATGTAAGTTCTAGTCCCACCTTAGCCATGATAGCCAGATGGGGGACCTTGGGCCAGTCACTCTCTCTCAGCCCAATCCACCTCACAGGTTTGTTGCTGTGAAAATAGGACAAGGAAGGTGTGTTGGATATGTTCACCACATTGAGCTGTTTGTAAAAATAATAGAAGTGGGATATAAATAAATAAATAAATACATTCACACCATTTGTCCTGTTGAGCTGCAGGGTCTGTAATTCATAGGGCAAAGCTATCAATGAATAATGCAGCAAAGAGTTTGTTCTTCAGCCAGCTTGTTATCGAGTTGGATGCCACTGAGGGCTGAGTGGGAGTGACTGACACAAGGCCACCCAGCCAGCTTCTCGGTCTCTTGTTCTTAGTCAAACACCATAGCACTATGATGGCTCTTAATGAATTCACATTAATGCAGTATTAATAATAAATTCTTGTGTTACTGAGTGGCATATGTTGAAATAATTGGGTAAGTCCGTTATCACACATCTTGGCAGGTATTATTTTTCACGTTCCTTCAAATAAGAAATCACAATATTAAAAATTATAAATTGCATTATGATCAAATCTAAGGGTGTTATGAATCAACATGGTCCCAAACATATCTTTGCTAGTGCATATTACTACATTTTATATATATTTTTAATTTGTAAATAGTTTATTTAAATTTTTAAATAAAAACCTATTTTTCACTTTGGGTCAGAGAATGTTTAGTGAAAAATATTTTCCTACTTAAATCATACCACTTATGTTAAAAGGAAAATGTTTTTTGATTTGAACTGGTAACTTTACTGACATATCCATTCAGTTTTTCTAGCAATACTTCAAGAGTGATTTGCCACAAGCTTTGGGAGAATGTTGTTGTTTTATTTCCCAGTACAGTCTACAACCTGGTATTCTCTGGAGATCTCTCATCCATGTATTAAGCAGACCTGACCCTGCTTAACTTCCACCCCATGCAATATCAGCAAGATTTACCTGGAGATGGTGAATATGACTTGGTGATCCACTGTATTTTGGGATAACTATGATTTACACTGGAAGAAAGATACTTATTGCAGATTCAGGCTAGCAACTTAAAGAGTAAAGCAAGACACAGCACTGAAATCAGTTTAAAGATTTTTCCTGGAAAAGGGACATGGACAGACTTTTTTTTAGGAAGTATACATAACTTACACAGTTTATGACCTTCAGAGTGAAATGCAGCTACCACAGTTATCAGTCTACCTTTGCTGGGTTAGGCTGGTCTACTCTTATGGAGATGCACTGGAAACTGTTTTATACCTGAATTATTTGGATAATTTATATTCAAGGTATTTTAAAATAGCAATCTGGGATTGCCTGGTTTTGTGATTTTGTTTTGCTTTTGTGATATGGTAAGATTACATGGATGTGACAGATGAAAAACAAGATTAAGGTCATTAGATTTTAGAGGCTGAGAAGAATAAACTTTTAAGATTTTTCATTTTTTCTCTCAATTAGTTATTGCTGCTTATGGCATTATAAATGTCCCAGCTACTTCCTTAACAGGTACAGTTCTCTAAACCGTTTTTGCAATTGGTGTAGATTCAATGGGTTAGAAATGTTAACCACATCCTCATAACCTTTCTTTCATGCTGTCTGTATTTCTGCAGTGAATTCTAAATATATCACATTTGTGAAGACTGAGGTTTATCTGCAGGTAAGGCAGATATAGCAGGTAAGTCACAGCAAGCAGCCTAACCAGGAAGCTGGTTTTTTTCCCCCTTCAATGCACTTAAATTTTTATTTGGCTCCATAATTATATATATGTGAAACAAATGAAGAGACTCCCTCTTCTGAGGAATGTTAAACTATCATTTCTTCCTCCCCTACTTCCTTCTTCCATTAATACAATCTGAAAAAGATATATTGAAGTTATTGATCTGATCACAATGCTGAGATTTTCTGTAAATATTCACTATCAGGTGAGGAAGTGTAACGGAAACCACAGAAACGTTTCCGAAGTAGTGCCTCAAGGCAGCCCAATCAAAGATCATTTATCCCTGAACATAACATTTACAAGAACAGTTACAAGACCCAGACTTTCTAAGAGTCTCTGCACAAACGCAAGATGCAGCACTGTGGTACAATGATGGACAAGGCTAAATATAATTAGTCATCTTTGCAGTTCAGATAAAATACAGACACAGGCCTAATACCTAACAGCCTTGTTGCCTTCATAATTTCTATTAGGGCTGAGTGGGCGGGTGATATTCAGAAAAAATCTGGATTAGCAGAGAACTGAATGAGAAAAATAGCTCTATTCAGTAGCTCTCCCTTCATATGTGATCTCTCGGATGGGTCCTACATATATGAAGCCCTGGGTTTCATTACTGTGTAGCATTGTGATCACACAGATCAGTCCCTTTCAGTTTCCTGCAACTTCACAGTTCAACCACTTTTGGGAGCTGGATATTTTCTCTGTTTCTAAAACAAGGCATATGCTTCATAGGGAAGAGAGTGAGAGGCATTAGCAGGCAAATTATTTGTCCGCCTAAAAGATGCCAAGTGAGCTCCATAACAATGACATCACCCTCATTTTGCCAGCGACAATGGCACTAACAAGAGGATATAATCAACAAACCACACAGTTAGACTAGCAAGGGCAGGTGCAATGCCCCCCCCCATATATTTTTTTGCTACAAGTAAGTCAACATTCGTTTCCAGCACAAAAGTATTCCTTTCATTACAATGTTAAGCAGAAGTTGGCTTCCAGAAGGCGCTGCAGCTGCTGTTGCCACTTCTGCAGATGCTTTCATTAATTTTATCAAGGACACACTGAACTAAGTGCTTATTCAGCACAATGGCTCCTTGGAAGCAGCTGGAGACATAAAAACAAACTCTTTGGAAAGCGCTACAACTAAATGCAACATGTACATTAAAAGAAATGAAAGAAAGCAAAGCTGGAATGTCTTAAAAATTGAAATGCAAAGTCTAATAAAAGCAAGAGAAGCCAAGGTTGCAATTTCATGGTTTGAAAGGGTCATAAAGAATAGTGTCATGTGACTGTGTTGCTGAATGATGGTAGTTCTGGTAGCCCCATTTGCGGTTCTTAAGAGAGGATTCTCCAGGACATTAAACAAGGACCTCACATAACCATGATTTCCTGGCACTTTCTCCACTGTAGGAGGTGATGGGGGGGAGAGGAGGAGGGAACATTGAAAATTGAATAGAACTGGTAGATTCAGCTGTTACTACAAATCAGTTATAGGTACCGCAGCATTCCTCAGCTAATCATGCCAAGAGTAGGGACAGTTCCTGGCAGGAAGTGATTAGTTTAACGTATTGGAGGATAATATTAATATGAATGAGTAATTGGGAGAGGTAAAACAATTTCTTTTTCTTTATCACATATGTTCACGTTATTTTTTTTTACATCTTAATATACCAATTTTAGAAAAAAGGAAAACAAAGAAAAAAAAACCCAAATCATGAACTGAGAATGATTATTAAGCAATGGAAGCACTAGCCTCTAAGAAACAAAATATATTTTGCATGTTGATTAGCTCAATTCAAAAAAATCACACCATTCAGCGTTAGGACTCCCAAGAGCAGCGTAGTAGCCTAGTGAGGAAGATGCTTGTCTTCCACTAGGAAGGTTGAGAGCTCAATCCTAAGTAGCAGATATTTATCTCTTAAGGGCACAAAGAAAAAAAATCTGCTACCAACCTGCATGGTGTCAGGAAGGGCATCTGGCCAGCAAATGCTCAGCTCCATCCAGTCACCTGGCTCTACCCCAAATTAAGGGATTACAGGGTTATAAAAAGGGAGTGGGTGAGTACATGAATGGACAAACCAACTTCATGAAGATAGTTATACATTACATAGAGTTCTTGACTTACAACCATTTGTTTGACGACGGTTTGAAGATATGATGGCCTTGGAAAAAGTGCCTGATAACCCATTCTTGAAGTTAGGACTGACACCATCCTCACAATCACAACTACAATTTCAGCAGTTGGCAACTGACTCACATTTATGGCAACTGCAGCACCTAGTAGTCAAATTATTGCAATATGCAACTTTCCCACTCAGCCTCCAACAAGCAAAGTCAATTGCAGAAGCTGGGTTTGCTTAATAATCATGTGATTTGTGTAATGACCAGGACGATGGTTCTAAAGTTGGGTCTGGTCACATAATGACTTGCTTAATGACTACATCATTTAGCAACCAAAATTCTGGTCCAATTGTGATCATAAGTCAAGGACTACCTACTTCATTCATTTTAGAAAGTCTAGGTTCAGATTACAATCCCAGAATATAAATAACCTTTACTACTGCTAATGTGGCAGATGTATAAATCACAGGCTAGTTTAGTACTTAGCTTAGTTTCATGAAAATCACTCCCAGGGGTCTTCAAACTTGGCAACTTTAAGACTGGCTGACGAATTCTGGGAGTTGAAGTCCACAAGCCTTAAAGTTGCCAAGTTTGGAGACCCCTAGTATAGATCATTCTCCCTTTGCATACACTTTAGTTCATATCTATAGTTTAATTAATCTCAATTACTTCACAAACCAGTGTGTGGCAATATTTTAGTATTTTGATGCTGAAGAGAACTAATAATTCTATATAAACTTCCAGCATCTTGAAAAACACACTAGCGGATGACAATTATTTTTCTGAAGTTCCTGTTTTCACCTCCCTTCAGTAATACATCCAGTAAAAGCAGACTGGTGAATTGCAGTTGAAGCTGCTTCCTCATATTCCCACTAGTGTGATCCTTAAACTGGAGAAACAGCAAAGCAAAATCCAGAAATAATCTTATTGATAACATGGTCCACCACTATATGAGATCCAGTCTTCTCCAAACTCATTTTCTCTTCTGAGTTCATGCATGTTTGACAGATATATTACTCACAAATACTATTTTTCATCTTTATTTTTTAATAGTTTCCACCTGGAACAGCTGCCTGGGATGCCAATTTCTTTTTTTTTCCTCACCAGTCTTTTGTAAATATTTGAAATAGCTATTTATTAACAGTTGCACGTTTATTCAGCACCGCTGTTCAGCTTGTGAACTGGAATTAGCTTTTATGCCTCATTCCTCCCTTCCATCCCTCTTTGGCTGAGCCGGGAAAGCCTCCTGCTTAGGATCAATCTGTCAAGATTAAAATTATGCTCCAGCTGAGACCTAATCAAAGGCGTCCTACCCGGTTTGCAAATAAACCAGAAACAAGAGTGGATTTTCCCCCTCCTCTGGGGCACTTGATCTGTGAGTAAAAGCCAACTAAGCATTTTACAACTTTTTTTGTATGAATGGCAATACTGCCTATCAACATCCCTCAAATCAAAAGGCTATATTCGCCATCGATGATATGTGCATAATAGTATTTTATATATAAAGGACTAACTGCAAAATCTCATCCAACACTACATGGATCAGAATTTAATCATAGGTTCCCTTTCATTTTTATTATCTCCCATGTGGCTTTCAGCTCTTATTGCATTTTATAAACCTAACCATTTTTATTTTGCGGGCTGCTACAGTGGATGGACTCTGAACATACTAGTCTTCACTTAACAACAGTAATTGGGACCACAATTTCTGTTATTAAATAATGCAGTTGTACAGCACACATCACATGACCGCATCGCTTAGTGATAGCAATCCTAGCAGTCCCTATAGCCATTGTTAAGCAAGGATCAGAGGTCATTAAACGAGGACCTCACCTGATGGGACTTGTAACTTCCTGCCAGCTTCCAACAAGCAAAGACAATGGGGAAGCCAGCAGGAAGCTGTAAGTCCTGATCACAACAAGCTTTACCTTGAATTGAATTGAATTGAATTGATTAAATTTATATACCTTAGGCATCTCTCAAGCAGGCCAGCAGGGAAGTGGGGTTTTGTGGCATGGCGGGATGCTCAGTGTGAGTGTGGCAAGGCTGGGGGTAGGCAATATGGTGTGAGTGCAACTATATGAACAGCACCTGCTTGCTCCAGGCCCACACTTGGCTGGCTGCTGGGGACCCCTCAACAGAAAAAAAGTCACGAGTGGGAGTGACTTACCAGAGCAACTTTTTGACTTTCCCTGTCAGTTTCCCCACTGACTTTGCTTGTGTGAAGCTGGCAGAAAAGATGGCAAGTGGTGATCATGTGACCACGGGACATTGTAACCATTGTAAATGCAAGCTGGATGTCAAAGGGGATTATTTCTTATTGAGAGGAGGAAAAAAGCTGATTAACATTTAACACTTTCCTTTGAAATTCAAAAATAGAAACATTAAGTGCAGATTTTTTAAAAAAAAAATCAAGCAAGCAAGCAATGAATAAGAAACAGGCAGCAGATTCTGACAGCAGGTAGGTACCTCACAGGATAATATTCAAGTAGGAGCAATCCCAGAATCAGGTAGAAAGCACTGAAAAAAAGTTTATAAATGGCACGATCAAAGGCCCCAGGCTAATTAAGCTGAGGAACGGTAAAATAAATCAGAAATAAAGCGAACATAAACATACCCAAGTTAATGTAGTAATTAAGACCCCAGGTTAGAAACCAGGAGACTGTGAGCTCTGCCTTAGGCATGAAAGCTGGCTTGGTGACTTTGGGCCAGTCATTCCTCTCAGCCCAACTCACCTCAGAGAATTGTTGAAGTGGGGAAAATAGGCTCTCCACCTTGAATAATTTATAAGCAATAAAAGTGGGATTAAAAAATATCTAATGAATGAATTCAAAACAACTGAAGGAAAAAAAGGAAAATTAAAATGGATAAAAACAACACTGCACATACTGTAAAACTCTTCCTTAGTGTCTCTACTACTTCACTGAACCGAACCACAGGTAGATGCTGAACAAGGATACATGATATTGTGTGTATAGGAGCAGTTTAGAATAGAGATAGTAACTTGGTGATATCATAAAATGGAGGGAAGTTTTGGCCTGTTTGGGCAGTGTGATGGGCATAGAATAAATGCTTCGGGCATAGGGAAGGCACCTGTTTTAGCTTAATCACACACATAACCCCCAAAATCATAGTACCAAAAATAGCTGTATAAATAGGTTAAGAGATTGGTCCTATTCCTTATGTACGTATACATTCTCCTTTGATTAGAATCACACTACTGCTAGTTGAGATAAGTAAGAATCAATTAATTTGTTACAGTGTGCAATCAAACAATGCTTCAATCAATGCAGGTTAAGACTGCTTTTTTCTCAATATTTTAGGTTTTGACCCATTCCAGGAATTTGAGAAAGATAGCCTTTCCCTATTGCTAAAGAGAAAATGTCAGTTCTCCACCAAATTAATTTGCTTTGGTATCTACTGGTCATAACAGTACTCAGGACTGCCCACGTGGAGACAAAACAGAGCAAAGAATATGTTCACATTTACTGCAAAAGGACATTTTTCAGACTTCAGAAATAGTTCAAAGACAGTTAACAGTAACACAGAGTAGCTTTTTGTACAACTAATTAGATCTGACTAGAATCCCAATTTCTGTTGAGACAGTTTAGTGAATCAGATGCCACAGAAGCTATGTTGCATACTGTCAGACACAGCTTTTATTTGTAATGCTGTCTGCATAGTTGTCCATATAATGGTAATGTTTTGTTTAGGCTATGGCAATTCACGAAGCATGGGTAAGAATTTGAAGGCAGTTCAGAAACTGCAGTTAATCTAAAATACAATGGCATACATTTTAACTGGATCTGATAATATGGAATATAGTATGCCACAGTCACCTGCCTCACTGCACGACCTCTGTAGGTGTCAAACACTAAATAAAATCCAGTTCATTTTCAAGTATTGTGCAGTAACCTTTTAAAAACTGGGACCAGGGTAAATCCTGTCCCATGAACTTGCCTGGTTACCAAGGTGCAAGCAAAAACTCTTTGTATCCCTTTGACAGCTAAGACAGAGGTGGCAACCAGAGTCAGCTGCAGGATGAATATACCTCCCCTAGCTTCATTTTGATGTACAGTTTTATTAACGACCCTGATCTTCATCTTATTACTCAATTTGGAAATACCTATTAGAGCAGGCATGTCAAACACAAGGCCCGGGGGCCAGATCCGGCCCTTGAAGTGGTTTCATGTGGCCCGTGAAGCCATCCTGGAAACAGTGAGGGAACGGCCCCCACTGTCTTGGCCCTGGCCCAGAGACCCTCCTTCTGCCAGAGACCCTCAGATCTGTCCCACTCCTGCCCAGGCCCCCATAGGCACCCTTGATGTAGAGCTGGCCATGCCCACCCAGTAGGCCATATGCACTCTAGCCACGCCCACCCAATAGGCCATGCCCACCCTGGCCATACCCACCTGGCCCCTTGAGGGCAACTGCAATGCTGATGCGGCCCTCAATGAAATTGAGTTTGACACCCCTGTATTAGAGAATCTCTGTGCCTAATGTGCTATAGGATTACCAATACATATCTATTTTCATTATTTATTATGCACAGAAATGTTTGCATTGTTGAATTGTAGATTTTTCCTTGGTCTTATGTGTAGAAAATGAGTAAATTGTTACTGAAAAAGGGGGAAAGACAATTCCATGGCCAAATTTAAAAAGCCCTGGAGGAGGAGTAGAACAGAAATCATATGGAAGTATCCATTGAAACAGCAGATAAAAGAGTTAACATTCCAACTTTGTTCAATTCAGCATGAGTAATCTTTGTCATTCGTGACATTAATTCATCCATCTGGAGACCTTCCTCATGTGGAGATCAATTCCCAGAATTCCCAGCAATAGCTCTGAAGGCTACCAATTCTGGGTATTGAGAAAAAGGACCCAGGCTGTGGACCACTGTTCTATGTTACAATATCTTTCATTAATATTGTAATAAAGCTTTTAACATTTCTCTCACAAATGGAATGGAATGGAAAATTGGCTTCCCAGGAAACTGAGTCTAAGGAGCAAGATTTTGTTCCACTTCATGGTCTGCCATACATTAGATCAGTGTTTCTTGGTAATTTGACGATGTGTGAACTTCAACTCTCAGAATTCCCCAACCAGCATAGATAAACAAATGTAGGTTTAATCCCTATTCTAAGTTGTATTCCAAAGCAGCAGCACTAGAATTACTCCTTTTTTCTGTTTTTAGACTGGATTTTCTTGCACATGATGCCAAGTGACTATGTTCCTCATCTGGAAAAAGACTGAAGCTCAAATGCAACTGATATGACATTAACATATTTATGGAACAGCCGACATGAATAGGGTAGCTATGCTGTTGTTTAATCACTATGTTGCGCCTGACTCTCTGGACCACAGCATGCCAAACTCCCCTGTCCTCCAGTATCTTCCTGAGCCTGCCAAAACCCATGCCCACTATGTCAATGGCACTATCTAACAACCTCATCCTTTGCTGTCCCCTTGTCCTTTTGCCTTCAGTCTTTCCCAACATCAGGATCTTTTTCAATGAATCCTCTATTCTCATTTAGTGGTTGAAGAAATAAAGCTTCAACTTTAGTATCAGTCCTTCCAAAGAAAAGTCAGGGTTGATTTCCTCAGTATTACTATAAGGAACCGTAATGATAATATATAAGTTCTATTGATCAGGGAGAATAGCAAAAACCTAAGTCTTATTTATTATATTCAAATTAAACTTACAAGTCTGTTTTACTTACATAAACACATATTCAATTGATCTGTTTAATCTCCATTCATTATTGTCTTACTGGGAATTTTCAGTATATTAGAGACAGTGTTTGGAAGACCCTGGATCCATGTGTGGGAGGAATCCAGAGAAAGAAATATTTTGGGGAATATTAAAAAGGCAGAAAAGGATCTTAAAGGCAAAAAAGCAAGCCCAGTTTTTCTTAGTAGTCCAAGCAGAAACTCAGCAGAAACTAGCTTTTAGAAATGCAGATGTAATTATCCATTCAGGAAGGTTGGAGCCAGGAAGCTAGAAGAAATAGATGAGATTAGGAAGACAAAGATCTCTAAAAACTACATACCCCACCCAAACTCTAAAAGACATGACTTTTGGGCACATAATAGGATTAACCCACCAATACTAAAAGGGCACACTCAGACTCAGGTCAAAGCACACGACACAGGAAATACAAAGCCTCAAACAAAAACAGGAAAACAACCTCAAGAGCCCCAGAAGGTATAAAAAACCACCACTCCCAGAAATATGTGGTCAGTTTTCCCAGAGACACGCTTCTGTCTGGCTCTGCTCTTTAGTAAACTACAACCTCCTTTCTAAAGAGGTCTCCATTTTGTTTATCCCCAGCTTGGACTGGACCCTGATGAAGATTTTTCTTTCAATAGATGCTTGATTTGTTTCAGGTTTCTGATGTAATTTTCTGTGCTTTCAGCTTGCTTATTCTCCACAGCAATAAACCTAAAATCTAAAACTTTTTTGGGGAAAACTAAAGCTTTCATAAATTCATACCTCTTTCTTACTGATAGATGGATATTGACAGAGAAGGTTTTGGCAATATGCTTGGATGGCTTTCTACTAAATACTATTGACAAAAAAGCCAACCATAGGTAGCAAAAAACTGACAGCTTTCCCAAACTCAAAGAGAAGTATTTTAGACTCTAAAATGACTAAGAATTATGGAATGAGAGAAATGATACAAATCTAGTTTTAGTAATGTGCAGTTAAAGCTACAATACATTGAAAAAACTGGTTGCCAAAGGAAAAAGTTTATTTTCCAATTCTCTACAATAGGGTCTCCAAACTACGTTCTGCAGGCTACATCAACATTCCGGAAGGTTCCTTCTGGCGTCTCAGCTCCTCCCATGTGCCAACTGTCTCAGGGCTGGCCAGACTAAGAAGAGGAAGCCGGCTACAGAGCCACATCCTTTCCCTGCGGGGGGGGGGGGGAACAGGGAGTGATTTTATTGGCTCAGTTTTAAAACTGATTTTTCCCCCAGCCCTTGAATGTTTATATAATATTCAATGTGCCCCTCAGACTGAAAAATTTGGAGACCCCCCGCTCTACAAAAAAGGGCAGTTGAGAATGCAACTTATTATAAAATCATTCTTTCCTATTCATTATTTCTTTATTAAGAACAACTTATTAAAAATAAACCAAGAATAATATACTTGAGATTTTTTTTTACCACAAACTAGAGCATTTTCTACGTTAGATATAGACAGACTATAAACTAGACAGGGGAAAAAACTATCTGACAAATAAAAAGACATTCTCAAGCAATATTCCTCTTGGTGACTATCTTATATACAGTAATTTTCCACAATATAAACAGGAATTCTTCATAAAATCCAGAAGCAAGCCTCAGATTCTCATCTATGCTTCTGGGAAGAATTTATTATGGTTAACTGATGAGCAATTCTTTTTAAAAAATATTTATCTTTATGATTGTTGTGGGCACTCAGCATCACAGAGCATCAATTTCTCTTGCTTTTACTCATTAAATCAAGTTATGCCAGCAATGCATTGTGAAGTTCCCGCAGTTTGAGACACAGGGCAATATAAATAAAGGCGTCTAAAGAAGTCACCACAGTCTTGAAAAAAATCACTTTCTTCAGTAACACAATTAATGTATATCTTTTGTCCAATCTCTCATAATAAGGAACTTCTTCAATGAAGATTCTGATCTAATGCATTAGAAGTCATCCCAAACCCAACAGAAGCTAAATATACATTTCTATAGTATTTGGAAGAACTAGGTAAAGGTAAAGGTTCCCCCGCACATGCGTGCTAGTTGTTTCTGACTCTAGGGGCTGGTGCTCATCTCCATTTCAAAGCCGAAGAACCAGCGCTTGTCCAAGGACGTCTCCATGGGCATGTGGCCAGCATGACTAGACGCCAAAGGCGCACGGAACGCTGTTCCCACCGTAGTGGTCCCTATTTTTCTACTTGCATTTTTAGGTGCTTTCGAACTGCTAGGTTGGCAGAAGCTGGGACAAGTAACAGGTGCTCACTCTGCTACACGGCACTCAGGATTCAACCCGCCAAACTGCCGACCTTCTGATCGACAAGCTCAGCATCCTAACCCACTGAGCCACCACGTCCCTCTATTGGAAGAACTACACGCTAATATTTTTGAACCATCTTGTCAATTCAACATTTAAAGCTAATTTATCCTACAAGCTAGAGTTTATCATACACAAGCATTTTGATCCAGCTGAGAATGCCTATAACCAAACATTCACATGTCTGAAATGGTATAGGATTTCATGCTTGAGCAAGGGTTGACTAGAACAGAAGACCTCCAAGGTCCCTTTCAGCTGGGTTATTCTGTTAATTCTGCTGCCGGCATCAAGTTCCCTTCGTCCTGTGCGCTCCCACATGGAGGGCCTTCTCAGGGTGCCGCCGGTAAAAGACTGCCGGTGGATAACACCCAGGGGGAGGGCCTTCTCAGTGGGTGCGCCTGCCCTTTGGAACCAGCTGCCCGTGGAGCTTAGGACTGCCCCTGACCTTCGGTCATTCCGCCGGGACCTGAAGACCTGGCTCTTTGAGCTTTCCAGCCCAGGCTGAGAGTTTTTAAATGGGGTTTTATATTTGTTCAGGGATTAAATTTAATTATTTTAACTGTCTTTAACTTTTGTATTGTATTGATGCTTTTAAATACTTTGTAAACCGCCCTGAGTCCTATGGGAAAAGGGTGGTATATAAATTCAATAAACTAAACTAAACTAAACTAATTCTTTGGGGTCAGCTGGAAGATACATATTGCAGAAAAATTGGTGCAAAGAGTCCACTGTGGGTGACTGGGTCTTGCTTGCCATGTTATCTGACACTTCTCTTGTCTTTTGGACTCCCATAAAGTTTGTCACTTGCTACCTGTGCATTTGATCATTGTCCCTCCTGGATTCTTTGTGGGGAGGAGTGGAACAAATCTGATCTGGGAAACACCACAAATGATTTAACTTTGACATGGTGTGAGAAAAACTGGTGAAGTATCATTGAAAAGAATCAATTCCTAATTAGACTAATCCAAAGCAGCAAACTTTAACATGGGGGATGGAAACATGCAGGAAAAGGTCAACAAACCTATTTAAAGGTACCAAGATGAAAATAAACTGAAACCAAGAAAAAACCTGCCTCTATTCTCTCCAAAATCTTAGGTTCTCTGGGGAAACACTATATGTTCAAGGCAATAATATAAGAAAAATGTGCAAAAATACAATGTGCAAAAACTGAACAAGGGAGCTGATTTTTCAGAGAATTTGGTATACACAAACATTGGATGGAACTCCCTAAACTTTAAGAGTGCTAATAACTGAAGGTTGTTTTTCTGCTACGAAGGCTGCTTTAATCTTCAGCTCTCCAACTGTCTGATTCAATTCAAACACGTGTACCCAGGAATGCCTGGGCGCAGAAGGAGATAGGCTTAGAGTAAGACATTAGCATACATCCTTCTTGCTTATCTGCAAATGAACAGGGACTGCACATGGTATGGTTACCATGGAAAGCTCATCCTGTGCCTTTGTGTTTGTCCTTTACATATCAAGCCTCAATAATTCATCACCAATCCTAAATATGTGGGATTCTTTCAGAATCAAAGTATTAGGCGCATATTTTAAAAACTGCAGTGAAGCTAGATTTTTTGGTAACTAAGGTAAGAGGATTCGAAACAAGAAAGAGCTTACATCTACTAAGCTTTCCTCTGAACCAGAGGATTATTTAAAGTGTTGAACAAAGATTTAAATCTTAAAATATTATTATTTTAGAATCACACTAATAATTCGAAATCCATATTAGGACAATACTGAATTATGTTAATTTGAATTAAAAAAGCCCCCCCCCCCCGATTTTTCTTTTTCAGTCACTTTGTTTGGGATTTGTTATTCCTGTTTTTCCTCAAATAGTAAGAAAATACCTTTGAAATTAGGGTTAGGACCCATTTGAGTTAGTCTTCTAGTGAGGTACATAAGGAAGGCATTACATAGAAACAATGGTTTAAACATGTGGGAATACTCAGAGGCTATTTTCCCTAGCATTAATAACTTGCATAGTAACAAAATGCAAACATACCTTATTTTTAAAAAAATTAACATAACATAACATAAACCCAACCATTTTTAAAAGAAAAATAAGGCATGGAATATTACATTTTTGTACAGTTGCATACAGTAGCCTTTATAAGCTGCTCAACTAATAATAGTTTAAAGACTACAAATATGTTTACTTTTCTTGAAGAGCCATTAGGAAGAATTACATGGGATAATGAAAAAACACCTAATTATTCATGCTGTCCTGAATAGCTTTTAAAATGACAGACTAGTATCAAAATATTTATGTTGGCATTATAGTGTTTCTACATTAGCAGAGTCAGCAACAGATACTGGAACATAAAAAGGGAAGAAACAAAGAAAATACAAAGCTGAACTTCTCAAGAGGATAATTTCCCCTTTAGTTGGTATCTTTCTTCTTTGGGGCTGAAAACGATGAAAAGAAAAAAACATGGAGGAAGGAAGAAAATCTTATTTGCTGCCAAACTAACTGAAGCCATGCATCAAAATCAGGCATAGTGAAAAGTCTGTAAGTACAGATACGTGTGATTTGGTGTATCCACATACTTATATTCCACCCTGCCCCCAAATATACATACACACAACCGAAGACAAGCATAGTGGGAAAACCTTTTGCATGAAGGGAGTTGATTCATATTTTTGTCTTCAATTCATTCCTTTTTGCATCAAAACCCTTTTCTCCCATTCTATTGAAAACCCAGAATTGCTTACTGATATTTAGATGAATGGGTTTATTTTGAATCATGCTGGAGAGAAACTGTATTTGAGCTACAGGCTTGGGAAAAAAAATCACCTGTAAGATGGACTCTTGCATCTTTAAAAACAAATACCTAAACCCTTAAGTTAGAAACACATACAGGATAATTTACTGCACAAACGCTACTTTGAAAGGCAAGTAATGTCTACTATTGTTAGTCTCAAATCATGTTATACATTATTATGCTATATTTTTTACAAACTATTGGTATTGCGCCAACTGCAAACACTACCTCTCAAAAATCTGGTCCTAGTAGGTCATAGATCCTGCAAAGAACCCCTAGGACAAAAGGTTAATTTCAATATTTCTTTTCTCTATGGCCGGCCACAAAATGTTTCAGGAGATTGCAAAGGACTTTAGGGAAGATTAATAAGCCACTTGCCCTCCCATGACCAGAGAGGAATCTATCGAGGAGAACTGAATTCAGAAGATGGAATTCAAGGAAGAATGAAATCTGAATTGTAGCTACCTATTTGCAAGATCAAAAGGAGTTTGGTTACACCTTTTCCAACCAACAAATATTATTAAAGGGATAAACTTTCATGAATTATAGCTAACTTACCGGTAATCAGATGCTATGAGTGGCTAAACTGATGCAGGGTTTTATTCTACCATTCTTACAGGCTGTACATAAAATGTTCTTTTGCCCCTACATAAAGTCCATGGTTTGCTGCTTTATAATATTTTCTCAGTTCTTCTATATCTAAATCAGCTTATTTCAAGAACTCTTTCTTTGGGTTAGGTTTTTTTTTTCTGCTGAGGTTTTTGTTTAATGTTTCTGCTTTCTTATTTTGTACTGAAATGTAGAATACAAATGTCAGATATATGTTTTAAGTAGAAATCACTTGTTAGGAACAGCAGCAGCCTCTTATTCAACTGCTACAAACCCATTTGCATGTGCCAATCAGATCTTCTGTGTTTAATAAATGGAAAATGATATTTATTTATTAAGCAAAGACACTAAAAGGGTTTTAGCAAACACGACAGTAAAAATGGATTGGGGGGATTTAATCAAAAGCAAATACTTGCAAAGAACAAACAACCTCTCTCTGTGTTGACCTTCCTTCCATTATGCCTACCAACATGTCACTTAAAGTCTTAGGGGACTTCAACAAAAGACAGTGAAACAATGTCATGGTACAGAAAGTTGTTTAAAGTTGAGCCAGTTTTTAAAAAAGCCAAAAAAGGACTGCTACTTGTATAAAAACAAAAACTCAAGCAAGTTTTAAACAATACTAGAGAATGAAAAAGCAATATATCAAAGCAAGAGAATAAAGCATTAAATATAACAAATGTTTTCAGGAAATTCCTAATGTAAAATTCCAATAGGAATTAAATCTTGCCCATATTTCTCCAGAAGGAGCAAAAATCAGACACCAAAGGATTTCTTACTGATATTCTATGAGCCCAACCTAACTTCAAATTAAACATTCCTACTTAAAATTAAACATTCCTATATCATCACATGTTGCAATAATTTTACCAGCACGAGTCTTCTGCTTGTCTGCCAAACATAAGCTACGTACTTGGAAATGAAGCTAACTTAAGAAATCTCTTTCTGGGTTCCAACCTTGGGTATATGATCTGTTTGGATCACAATTAAAACAGATCTTGATTGGTAGATTTTCCTGCCTCTTTATGGTTTCCACCTAGGCCAGAAACTAATCACCAAACGCTTTCTTTTCCATGGGCAGGTTTCAGGATATGTACTTCCAGCTGCTACTTTGAGGATATGTACTCCACACATAACCAGCACTGGCATTCCATCTTCTGACAATAGATATCATGTTTGTGTCGAAAAGAGTTTTTAAACTGAAAGCCATTCATTGATACATGGAATACAGGTACTCCTCAACTTACAGCTACAATCAGGGCTGGAATAACAGTTGCTAAGTGATGTGATCACGTCACTGGATTTGATTTCACAACCATTTTACTATGGCCATTAAGTGAATCACCACAGTCATTCAGTGAATCATGTGGTCATTTAAGCTAATCCAACTTCCTTATCGGAAACCATCTGGGAAGAGCACAAACCGCAATCACGTGGCCACGGGACAGTATAATCAGCTGTAAATACGAGCCAGTTGTCAAGTACCCAAATTGTGATCATGTGACCATGGGTGGTGCAATAATCAAAACTCTGAGAATAGGTCATAACTCAACATTTTTTACGGTTCAACTTGGAACCATTGTTTAAACAAACAGCGGAAAGTTGCTGACTACCCATAGTTGAAAATAAATAATACTAGACAACCCTGTGAGCTGTTAGGTTATCCTCTGAGAGGAAAGTAGCATAGTCCAATGTGATCAAAGAAACATTAAATTTTAGGCTGACCAAAAATGTTCACCTCAATGGTGGATGGTCCCAGGTTCATCTAAGAAGAAATGATCTTATACATTATACATAGAAAAATAATTGTTGTGGCAAATGAACTTTAATAATAAGTTTATGTTTAGTTACCTAAAAAGATAATCAGAATGATCATGAGTGGACAAAAACGTAACTTCTGATTTCCTGCTGTCTTCCCCATTGACTTTGCCTGTGGGAAGCTGGCAAGAAGCATTAGAAATCACAATCACTTGACCATGGGGACACTGAAACAGCCACAGCCTTGTGAATAAAAGTAGTCTGAACACCTTGGAAATTTAAGTTCACAAAAGTAATGGGTCCCAGATTTTTTACACATCCTTAAGTTAGCATATTTTAGATGCCTTGATTCAAAAACTGTTGTGGTATAAAGCATGATTTGGCCTAACATGAGAATACAAACGGAGAAACAGGTAAACATAATGAGAGTTTTAGTAGAATATGAATACATATAATTTTCCAGATTTGGAAAAAATCTACAGATTAAAAAAAAACAGCATATATTCTTTAAACATATATATATAGGTGGTACATTTAGTACACCATCATCTATATATTCTGCTGCAATAGATCAAGTTATATCACATTAGTAGACATTTTGAAAAGTAAAATAATTTGTATGTTTAGAATACAATTTTGAACAAACAAATAAAACCTACCTTGAAAGGACTGTTTGCCTCTGTTTACCAGTTCTTCAATAGAATAGCTTGCTAATTCCCCTCGGGCATGCTTAGTTTTGCAATAAGTACATGCATTCAGACACCTGGAGAAAAAGCATATATATTCTTTCATACTTCCACACAAACATCCAGATTATGAAACTTGTTGCTCTGCTCTTGAAAATATATTTATAGACAGTTATTGTTGTTATACACAACAGCACATTATTGATAAATTAATCCTTTCAAAATGAAGTTTAATTAAAGCATATATTGCCTCTCAAAACTGATTTGCTTAATAATTGTGCAAACTAGGATATTTTGTCATCTTTGTGCTACTCAATCATTTTTTGCATGGCAGATAATTTAAAATTAGCCCAGAGTTGCAAAAATCTGATCAAGCACTTAATGGCAGAAGAGGTTAACATTTTTTGATCTTTGTAGGTCTAGTGGCCATCTGGATTTCTGCCTCCCAGATCAGAAGATCCTAGACTTGGAGTAAAAATAGAATAACAATAGTAAAGCTAAAATAAATATTTTATATTTCTTTAAACAGTCTGTTTCATAGGATATTAACTTATAATTAGTCAGTGCTAAATATGTGTAGTCAACTGCCTAAGGACTTTAAGTACTGTATGAGGCAGAACAAGTAATAGAGGCTAAAAATAGTTTTAACATGCTGTATAGACAAAAATAAAGTATCTTCTATTTAAATCAACTTCCAATGCCAATGTAATTCTTACCAACAAGCACAAGTCCTATAGTTTCAAAAAATGTGATTAGAAATTTCAAATGTCAAAATGTTTGCGTGTACGTGCTTTAATAAAATTAGAAAACAGTGAAGATGAATCACTGAAGTCTAATAGGAGCATAGATCTAATAAGAAGGAAATGAGCAAATTAAGAGGCAATGAAACTGCATTATACCTCGCTGCTTAAAGATGAGTTGGTTTTGAGCATTTTATTTCTAGCCCAGTTTCATTATCATTATTAGTTATCAAAGTTGACTGGAATAGTGGGGATATAATAATGCAAAACAGAAACATTTATTTTCACAGTTCTGATTTATGTTTTACTTTCTTCTGTACTTTAAAAGCATTATGGATATAGGATTGGCTCAACCAGGAGTGGGCAGCTATAGCAACTTTACGAACTGTGGACTTCAACCATGCTGGCTCAGGAATTCTGGGAGCTGAAGTCCACAATCATAAACTTGCCATAGTTGTCCATCCCTGGGCTCAACTTTGTTGTCTCAATCAGCTGGAGACGTAACACTTGACTACTGCCAAGACTGTGAATAAAATCCTCTGAATTCTCCCTCCTTGTAATGTTAAAAGAAGCAGGGAAAAGCCTTCCTGGCCCCTTTCTTTCAGAAGCCAAAGTTACAAGTGGGCTTTTCTGCTGGATGTTATAGTGAAAACAGAAGTTATATTTAATGTCTCTTTCAAATCATCATCAAACTATTACTCGGCAACCCTGTCCTAAAAGGAAATAACAGAAACACAGAATTAGAAGTGACCTTGGAGGTTTTTAGTCCAAACCCCTGCTCAAGCAGGAAACCATATACTATTTCAGACAAATGGTTGTCCAATCTCTTCTTTAAAATGTCCAGTGTTGGAACACCAACAACTTCTGGAGGCAAGTCGTTCCACTGATTAATTGTTCTGTCAGGAAAGTTCTCTTTGATTCTAGGTGGATTCTCTCCTTTTTTTTTTTTTTTATATTGAAAAGTTTTAAAATACAATTTTCCTTTGAAAAACCCCCCTTCCCCCTCCCTCCTCCCCTCCCTACCTCCCCCCTATCTCCCCCCCTCCCCCTCTCCCTCCTCCCTCCCGCCTCCCACCCCTCTACTTCCCCTCCTCCCCCCCTCCCCCCCCCGACTTCCCAGAGCAAAATACAAGGTATATATCTAAAAAGCAATCATAAACAATCATATACTAACAATTATAAACTCTAAAATCCATCACTCTCTAGCTTATATAGAGTAAACCAATCCTTAACAATACTAAATATGTATAAAGAACTAAAATAAAAGAAAACTAGCATCATTCCCATCTATGTTCTTCCACAATTCACTATTACCTAAACATATTCTCACTTACACATCACAAGCACCTATCCCTATTAACCTCTCTAGCCAAAATAGTTCTTACACAAATTAACCCGCATTAACCCACAAAACTTTCTTCCTCTTCCTCTGTAGTAAATTGTCCATTAATTCCAAATTGAACATTCTGTTACCATATATATCATCCCAAAACTCTTAAAAACACAACTACCACTTGACTATAAGTATATTGTGGAAGTTCCATAGATTTCTACTGGTCTTATTTTTTAATCTTTTTTGAGCGTTTTAAGGCAGCACGCGTCACCCTCTGTTCTCTAGGATCATCCAAAAGAGTTGCAGCTTGATCTCCTCCTGTACCCTTCTCGTCTATCTGTCCATCTTCATCCTCTTGATGTTCTCCTTCTCCAGATCCCTCTGCAGCTTCCAGAAGTGTTGATGGGGTTGCTTTTAAAACATTGTTGTAAAAATCATGCGCTTGCTTCACAGTACCCAAACAGTACCTTTTGCCATCATACATGAAGCTCAACCCAGCTGGGATCTCCCATCTGAACCTTATATCTCTTTGCTTGAGCTCTTGCACAAGAAATATAAAGTCCTTCCTTCTCTTTAAAATCTTTGGAGGAATTTCTTTTAGAACCAAAACTTCTTGACCAGCAATCACAACTTTAGTATCATAGGCAGCTTGTATAACTTCATCTCTAATTTCCCTTTTTACAAAATAAACCACCACATCTCTAGGCAACTTTCTCTGCTTAGCAATCCACGAATTCACACGAAACACTTTGTCCATGCCTTGTTTTATTTCAGATGCTGGATGGTTCAATACCCCCTCAAAAGCCTCAGAAACCAGCTGCTTTAAATCTTCCTTAATATTCTCTTTTAGGCCTCTAATTCTAACAGCAAACTGCATCTGGTAAAATTGAGCCAAACTCTGTTCGCTATCCATTTTGTCTTTTAAATCTTCAATTTCCAATACTTTTGCTTCTAATATAGCATTCTTTTGAGTCAAGTCTTCCACTTGATCATCCAGCACCTCCACACATTTAGCTACTTTATGCACTGAGGACAAAATGTCTACCTTCATCTCTCTAAGTTTCTGCTCCATCCTTTCTTCCATTCTCTGCTCCAATTTCTCCAATTTCTCCTCCATCTGTGCAAATTTAACACCCATTGACTCCAAAATTAACTGGGTATGTTTTTCAAGATCCTTCGATGTCAATACATCAGGAGAATGCAACGCCTGCAGTAATGATTGTTGTTGCACCGGAGAATTTCCAGCACTCCGAAAAGTTCTAGGGGGAGGTTTAGCCGCCATCTTTTACTTACAATTGTGACGCACTTTCACTTTAAGTTTTAAGCATAGTCCATCAAGCTTGAGAGTAAAATAAAATAATCCTCTTCATCTCTCCACCTTTTCCTCTTGTACCGCTCTGCCTGCTCCTTTAAATCATAGTCCTTTCTTCAGGCAGGGATGGTTCGCAGACGCCTGGCTCTGCTCCAGGAAGTTCGGAGCAGAGACGACGGCCAGCTGGGAGCAACCCAGGCTTCGGGGGAGTTCGATCCTTCAGCCGCCCAAGCTCAAAGCTCAGGCGGCCTCGGAGAACTCTACCCCTACCTGGGGCCTCACCCCCTCCTCTTCTCCCGAGGAGGGGGCTTCAATTTCGCCCGAACAGCTGATCGGCGCTGTTTCGGGCGAAAAAACAAACAGCTGAGCCGCGGGCAGCCAGGGGAGGCTGTCTTCGGCGCCGCGCCGCCAGCGGAAGTCCTAGGTGGATTCTCTCCTTGATTAGTTTCCATTCATTGCTTCTTGTTCTGCCTTCAGGTGCTTTGGAAACTATCATCATACTAATTCAAATGCATCATAGCAATTCAAATAACCATCAATATAATTCAAATGCAAACTTTATTGTTAGGAAGGCAAATAAAAACAGTTGCTGAAGCCAGGAAGAGTACAAAGGGATAAGAAGGAAAAGAAGCATGAAACTGTAAAACAAAGGTGTGATGAGAATCCTAATTCCATCTTCAGAAGAGGATTCCTTCTCTGTCCCAGGAAGCTGACCACAACAAAGAAAAGATTATTTCAGTCACAGCCATCAAGCTAGGGAAGGTAGCAACTGTAAGAAGCTAATTTCAACTTGCTTAGCCAGAAACAATTCTGCTCTAGGAAGATATATCTACCTCAAAGGCCTATATATTTCACATTACATTATAACTCATAGGACTTCCTGTCTTCTGTTGCTTTTCCTGCCTTTTAATTTTATGCAGGAAACCTAGCTAATATGCACAGTTTAGAAACAGCAAATACTAATACAAATTGTGTGGTCTCCTCCATGCACTATTATGACACAGTTATGACAATAGGTCTGATTCTAGATCAAGCAAAACAAATTCTCTAGGCCAGGGGTAGGCAACCTTGGCTCTTTTATGACTCATGGACTTCAACTCCCAGAATTCCTAAGCCACCATGGCTCAGCTTGGAAACCTCTCCCTTTCCCCTCAGCATGGCTGGTTCAGGAATTCTGGGAGTTGAGGTCCATGAGTCATAAAAGAGCCAAGGTTGCCTACCCCTGCTCTAGGCCTAGAAATTTAATACTGTTATGTGGTCAAGAAAGTATTCTGGGCTTCTGATAGAGCTCCTAGACACTATGGAAGATCATATCAGTGGCTTTGTCCAGGCCTGACGACCTCTTCTAATGATGGTATCAGGTTATCCCTGTTCATTACCATAAAAACCTGTAACATCATTTACCTAATTATGTCATTCCATAACTCACTTTAAATGACTAAATAAACAAATGCTGCAGTTACTATTTTAAGTTTCTAAAGTTCACAGATTTCATAAAGTTGAAAAGAAGCCCTTAAATCATTGAGGCCAACTTACTCATTAATATTAAAAAAAAATTAAAAATGTAAACCATAGTACTGTTATACTCAGAAATTTTGATTGCTTCAAACTATGATATTACAAGAGTTCACAAAGTGAATATAAATTATTTAAAACTCCTGAAAACAGCTAATATATTATGAACATTAAGATTTTAAGATCTGGGTAAAAATCATGTATTTTAACGTTCAAATCTTATAATGACTATTCCACTCAGGGCTTAATATAATTCTTAATATGATTACTGAGAAATATATTTCCCAATAATTAGTTATGCATATTATACTTATTACAAATACAATAAATATAAAAAAGAGCCAGTTTGTTATTAAATTAATTATTAATTGAATTAGTAATTGTTTAAAATATTAAATGTAATAAAAGAGCCAGTTTGGTTTAGAGGTTAAGGTATCAGGCTAGAAAATCAGGGGACTGGGAATTCTAGTCCCTCCTTAAACACAAAGCCAGCTGGGTGACTTCAGGCCAATTACTTTTGCTCAGCCCACAATGTCAAGCTTATATGACAAGCCAGTCCGACAATTCCTGTCACAACCAACTGATCAACACTGGGTTAATAAAAAAAAAGGATCCTGATTGTAGAAAACTGCTAGGAAAAAAATATTACAAAAACACTCCATTATCAGACATTTTGATGCAGCATCCATAACAGAATAATATTTAAAAATATGTAGCACTGTTTTCATGATTGACATTCTGATAGCCACACAAATCAATTGTAAAGTCTAAATCTTATGAAATTTTCTGCAACATTTTAACATAACAATGCCATCAAGTGCTATATGATACGAGTTATTTGGCAACTTGAAGCTATAAAAGATATCAGATCATGTGAATAAGCATGTATTTAAAACGGGCATGAATGAATTAACAGTATCTGTTACCCAAATCCAATTTTGGAGATTTATGGAGCAAACTCTGAGAGACCAGCCAAAATTTTTTTTAAACAGATTGAGAAGAAATCCAGCTGCAATTAGAAAGTACTTTTAACATTTTGTTTCATTGCCATGAAAATCAGTAATGGAGGCTAATAATCACTTTATAAAATAATTTGCATCCATTCACCCATTTTTATATCAAACTGGAGGTTCCATTATAACGTACATCTGCAGAAATAGACAGAACAATCATCTCTTCTACTTCCTTCTATCTTTACTTTTTGTGTCCTTTTTTAAAAAAAAATGTAGGCCTTCTTGACAACATCTGTCAACCACATGCACATATTAAACTTACAGGCATGCTGAAGTGAGAACAATTGCAAAAGGATTTCATGTCCAAACTGATACAGCAAGAACCTATTAAATAGTGAGGTTCTCCTGGAATGAGAATTTCTGCTAGTAATAAAAAACTATTCTATCCTTGGTATTTGTGTCCATAATTTTAGGCTCTACAAAGTCCTCCATTTTTATTTTATTTTTTTATTGTTGGGGGAGGGGGAGCAATTGCCTGGAATGGCCTACTCTGCTACTGTAACAGCTGCCTCCCTGCCTGGTTCTCTTCACTGTTCCATATTTTTTTTTAAAAAAAAATCATTTGAAAATGTAACATTTATTTATTTATTTGTTCAATTTTTATAGCCACCTGTTTCACTAAATGACTCTGGATGGCTAACAATTCAGAACATACATTATAATTAAAAGTTTTAAAACATTTTAAAATAATAAAATTGCTGATATTATTGCTGATATTGGTATTACAGTTTAAATAATAAGCAATCTTAAGTACATTAATAGAGGTGTTGACTTTTTAGAAACTCTATGGGGCTTTTAGGCCTGGGCTTCAGAGACCCTGACTTACATCCCCTAGGCAATCTATCACACTGTGTTATCAGAAAAGGAAGCTCAACATGCTTTAAATCAGAGGTCCCCAACCTTCTGGGCACCAGGGACCGGTTCCGTGGAGAGAGGTTTTTCCACGGACCGGAGAGTGCGTGGTTTTGTGTGCTGCCTGCATCCCACGGGTGGGGCTTTGCTTGTTTGTGAAGACCAGTTGCTGGCATGCCACAACCTGGTATCAATCCATGGACCAGAGGTTGGAGATCCTTGTTTTAAATAACGCAGAACAGAGGGACTGGGAGAGCATTTGCTCACTTGCTCTGGGTACAGGCAGCCACTATTCAGATTAGCAAATTTGGTTTGTGCTCCAACGGTAGCCTTTTTTTAATGTATCTACATAGAAATACTTCCCGTTATTTCTCATTTTTGTGCTTCATGTGCTCCAATTCGAGTTTGTTTAAAAGCAGTGCTGGCAAATTATGTCTGTTCCAAAATACTAAGACCAAAGTAGACTGATGGAATCCTATTAACTCTCTTGGGATAACTACATTGACTTCCCTGGATTCTATTTCATTTCAACACGCAACCTGGAGTAGTAACTCAGACTTTAAAATCTAAATGGATCAGCTGCAGGTAAACTATCTCCACAAGGTCAGGTGTGAGGAGAGGAGCCTTCGCTGGCTGAATCCACACAGTGAATATACTTTCACATATGGGTTGTCTCTCATCCCCTTTGTGGTATTTCATTGGGAGGGAAAACCTCTTATTTTCACTTAGCTTTCAGCCGGCTAGTTAGCAAATTTGGAGTCAGTCTACTGCATTGTCTTTTTTTCAGCATTATTTATTTTCATTATATATTGTGTTATTATTTGCATTATGCAATATATTAGAGTTATTTATTTAAATGATGACATCTTAAAGATATCAATAACTGCATCATGTGAGATGTTGAGTGCTGGACAGATCCTAGGCTAGTTCAGTTGGTTCTCAACCTACACACAGGCCCTTTACATTGTAAGTAACCAAGGACTGTCAGAAAGTCATTCAACATCAACAGACTACAAGACCTAGAGTCCTAGACCAAGTACAACGCCTCCAAGTTGTACTTAATGAAAAACTCACTGTCAATTTACCACTTGTAGGAACCTGTTCTGAAAAGTGGAGGTAGTTTAAAGGTGCCATCACACAGACTGCAACAACTGTACTTGGCATCGCAAGCCTGGTTTGATAAAAAACACAAAATCATTTCAGCAGCCCTCCAGGCCAAGAACAAGGTCTATGAAGACTGGCAGATCGATCCATCATCTGTCTCAAAGAAAGACAGGTTTAAGTACCTGTAATCTAAAATACAGGCAGACCTGCAAGATATGCAGGATGAGTGCTGGTAGGGAAAGGTTGACCAGTGCATAGTCATAATAGTCAAGAGAGTTCTTCAATACCATAAAGTCAATTCATGGTCCTTCTAAATCAGGATGCTCGCCTTTGCTGTCATTGATGAGTCAAGCCTAATCAAAGATCAAAAACTATTGGGCTGAACATTTCCCCAACTTACTTCATGGGCTATCCAATTGATTATTATGTCTTACAACAGATTCCTCAGCTCTCAGTTTTGAATGCCCTAGACCTGCCTCTCTCTGCTGATGAGATCAGGAACGTGATCTCACAGATGACCTCATATAAAGCAACTGGGCAGGAAAACATTCTTGCTAAGATCTACAAGGCACTAGAACTCAAACACCTTATAGACATTTCAAGATATCTTGGAAGACATTTGGTCCACAGATGTCTGATGACTTCCGTGATATTCTCATTGTTGCTCTCTATAAAAATAAGGGAAGCAAATCAGACTTCAGAAATTACAGAGATATCTCACTGCTGTCCATTGTAGGCAAAATCTTTGCCCGCATTTTCCTGAACAGACTTATCATTGTCTTGGAAAGGAACTCTCAGAGGCACAGCGAGGCTTTCAGCCACAAAGAAGTATAGCAGACATGATGTATGCTGTGAGGCAAGTCCAGAAGTGCTTCAAGCAGAATAAGCCTCTTTACTCTGTCTTGACAAAAGCAGTTTGCACTGGTTCATCCGAAGACATTATGAATGTCCAGGGAAATTGGTGAAGTTCATCCAGCTACTCCACAACAGAATGACAGGGCAGGTTCTTTACAATGGTGATACATCAGTTACATTTACCCACCTTCTAGGTTGGTTGAAGCTACGGATACAAAGAATGACCTAATTTAGCTGCTTCTTTTAGCAAAGTTGAACCAAACATTACTCTGCTGTCCTGCCTGCCATAAACAGTTTATATTGATTTGTGAAGACCAGAAATTGATTCTGGTCTCCTCCAGATTGGCTTCCTAATCTGGTCTCCCCCGAATGGCTGACAAGTTGTGTGCATTACTTTTGATGAATTGGTACCTTATGTTTGATTATATTTTAATGTTTTTCTGGTTATAATATGCTGTTTATATTGTGCATGCTGCCCTGAGTCACTTACCAGTTGGAAGGCTATATAAATGAATTGCATACATGCATGCATGCATACTAATTAAGAGACACATTTCTTGGCAGAACTAGAGTGCAACATGTTGGGGCCAGCTCTGAATGGAACATTTAGTAACTGCAATCCACTAGACATCTAGATGAATAATCAATTTATACAGGAGATTTTAATGAGATGATAAATGTGATTAGCAAGCAATATGCTCCAATATAGGTCAAGAGGCCATATCTTGGTGTTAAGATATTGTATATCCAGTTGTTCCAGTTCAGATACTGTTGATTCAATGGCAAAAAAAAAACAGAAACTGGGAAGAAGCAGACCACATTTTTCTAATTGCTGAATTAGAGTTTGGTGTTTTGTGCTTTGTTTCAGTTCGATCGAACTGTTAATATATGAACTGCAAGGTAAGTAAAGGCATGGATTCTCCTATTTTTTTGCACATATACCCAACCTGAAAAGACATTCTTGAATATATTTTTTCCTGTTCTTTTTATCGATACTCCCCTTCCCCCTGACTTATTTCAAAGTTCACCTGTCTCCTTTCACCATCAGAGCACCCTGCTCTGTTTATTGATTTCTTCCTTTGTAGAAGCTACATGTTGTGATTTCACAATCCTAGCTGAACACCGCTCCATTTCCTCACCTTAGCAATTGTTTTTTCAACAAACAACCTCGTATTTATTTGGATGAGAACTTTTAACGATTGTTGTTACTTGAGAGGAGTGAAAAGTAATTTTTTTAAAAAAAAACCCGTTTCAGGGTGATCAATCTACATGAGGAACAAACAGGGGACATCGTTAACAGCACAGAATAAATCCAAGTTTCATAAATTATACTTGGAATCTTCGTGCAACAAATATTCAAGCCCAGATTTTTTGTATTTCTATTTTCCTTCCCAGCCTTCTCCATTCAATTTTTTTCCCCTCCATTCTCTCTGGGTGAAGAAACTCCTACAAAAGCTATGTAGCTTTTGGTTTTTTTTTTTAAAAAATCACATCTACGGTAAAGCAATGACTTTTAACAGTTTTTAAAAAGCTAATAATGAAACAAAGAAAGCTACCATCGGCCACACTTTTGCTGTTAAGCAATGCACTTAGTAAAACAAGGAGACCTCTGAGACATCTATAACAGTGTTACAAAAAAAAAAATCAGCTGAACAGTAGACTGGTGCCTGCGATAAGACCTATTGTTTTCACTTCCTCAATGGCCAATGGAAGCGGGCCAGTTAAAGTGGTGAAGTCTCGCAGGAAACATTAGGCTATAGTGGAGTTCAGAAACATGTAACAGGTTCTTGGGATAAAAGCTATTGTTTTAGGACTGGTCAAAACATCCGGGAGAGAGAGAGAGGTGAAGAGTTTTGGGTGAGTGGGCAGAAGTTAGCAAGCTTAATTTAGACAATCAAAGATAGCTATCGGGCTTGCTTTAAACAAACAAACAAACAAATAAATAAATGCATAAAATGTTTATGTTAGTAGCCTTTGTGGGAACACAACGTCTGAATTGTGAGGGGGAAGCAATGGCAAAAAGAATAGCATTAAGTAATCAAAAACACAGCACCAAGACTATTAAAGAAAGCTACCTTACGATACAAAAATGTCCAGAATTTACAGTAAGTAGTCTCTTCTACAGCAGTGAGAATGTGAAATGATTCCAGGCTGATAGCACACTAATAATACAGGAGAGTTACTAATGTTAATATTTTATAAAATAAAACAAGACATGTGTTCCTGATAACTTGGTTTTCGTGATTTAATCTAAATTGGTAATAGCCAGCAGAGGTTAACATATCTACAGTTCAGTTTCGTATGGAAAAAGACATTGATGCCTATTCCAAAAACAGTTCTTGTGGGAAGAAGCACTCTGAGCAGTTATATTCTTGAGAAATCATGCATAACTCCAGAAAAACATGTAGTGCCTTAAAAATCATGCTTCAAGCTTGGATTATCAGGCGCCACATCAAAGTTTAAGAGTAAATCACAACCTCCAGACAGTTAATCCTGAATTCAGCTCACGGCTAGACTTGATGGAAGAATTCCAGATATGACTTAGGTAGTCTAGAATTATTATTGCAAAGAAGAAGAGTGTTTTGGTGCAACAACTAGCCTGGTTTCTACAGTAAGAAGAATTGAGAGCCTTAAAATATCTGGAGTACTCTCCGTCACTTAGATAGTGGCCTTGGGCAGCACGGACTTGTTAACATTATGTTCCTTTCTAGTCAGGAACAACTGATTCCCAGCTCACTAGTTTTAGCTGTACATCACTATTTTTCCTGTTTAATTCTTCCCTTCTCCTTCTGATTCAGGAGGGATCAGAAGGAGGTGCTTCTCTGCTATCTTCTTCTGGGAAAATGGAAGGTATTGTATTCCATTCCCCTGTTTTCTGGATGATACCTTCTCCCTTTCAAGACTTTCCATTCCTCTCTTCTGCCTGAAAGAGGTGAATTTCTATTTATTTTACTCCTGAAAATATTTCACCTAGCTCAGGGGTGTCAAACTGCTGGCCCGTGGGCCGGATGCATCATGATGAAACCACGCCCATCCCATTGACAGCAATGGAAAAAAAGTCACGATATGTTGCGACACGTTGCGAGTTTGACACCCCTGAGCTAGGTAAACCTTCTAAAGAATCAAATATAGCAATCTCCCTCTCCTGCACTGAGAGTTCACAATAGACTCTATCTCAAATTCTTCTTCCACCCAAGATGTGATGAATTAGGAGGAATATTCCAGAAAGGGACAATGAAAAATGGATGTACTGTCAATGTGGTTTAAACATACAAATAAAGATCACAGGACTTTCTGTGCAATTACAGTGAATAGGCCAATAGCCTTTGCATTCTGTCTTTTTAATGTCTGTGTGGAGGAAATCAATCTGGTAAAAAGCTAGTTATTTCTTTAATACCAAAGCAGAGAATTCCCAACAACACAATGAGCAGAGCCTATATAGAAAGATTTGGCATGATTTAAGACCAGAAGCTTACTTGATGACTTGGGTGCATCCCTCATGTTTACATTACAATCCTCTAGCCTGGATGCTTTTAACTACCAGTTCCCAACTCACCAACTTCAGTCTTTAGCACAACAATTATAATCTATCATTCTAGAAGCATGACATTAAGCTATGAATCAATTAGATAAATATTCCAAAAAACTTACAATGTTGAGTGATACTCTGCTTTCCAATTTATACTTGGTTCCTGCAAAGCAGGGGTCTGTCTCTAAACCTGGCAATTTTAAAGACCTGTGGACTTCAGTTCCCAGAATTCCTAGCCAGATGGCTGGAGAATTTTGGGAGTTGAAGTCCATGAGTCTTAAAATTGCCAAGTTTTGAGAACCCTGTTGTAGAGGAAGCAAGACTTAAATGAAGTACTGCACAGGAGACTTGACCATTCCACTAAATGCGTTACTGGCATTAGGAGTAGGAAGCCAGAAATCTAATCCCAGCCAGCCAATCCTAAACTAGCAAGCTGCACCAACAAGCCAGTTGCTCATATTAAACAGTTGGTCAGCAGCTTCAGAAAAGATCCAGGGAGATATCTTTTTTATTATTGAACAACAAATATCTAAGGTTCAAATCTTAAAAAAAAAATATCTTGCTGTATTTTCAGTTCTCTAAAGCCATCCCCAATCTCAGTTTAGAATTGCCTTTTTAGGAATAAACATTATCATGAATAGAAAATCTGGCATAAATACTGACAGAACAGGATATCAGTATGGAATAATACTGTATATAAGTAACTTCAATCCCTGAGAGGACAAATGTGAGGCGTGTAAAATATTTTTGTAAAAAAAAATAACTTTTATTAACTTCAAAGTTACTCCATTGATCCTGACATCGAATAACTGTGATACTTTCTGTTTGCACCTGTCTTGCCATATCTTTTCATGGGAGTTGCTAAACCCCTTGTCCAATTGCTTTCGAACACCTTGGCCAACTTTCAATTTCTCTAGTAAGTTACTTAAGCTTGGAAACATCCCAGGTCACCTACTGATAAAATTGCCAGAAATAATTGTTTACACATGTTCACATTTACTCTTGGGACATGGAGGAAAAATATCCCTTCACACATATAATTGGCTAAATCAAGCTTCCAACTAGTAAGATAAATCACAAGACATATTTCAGAAAATACTTTCCAGCCAACAGTCTAAAAATAACAAAATACTACAATGAAGTTTTGAATAAAAATGGGGGGAAAAACAGCTTCGGTGTTTTTAATATACTATATTAGAACATATTGCTTGAATCCACTTGATTCTGACTCCTGATACTAATTTAAACTGGTCACTTTGGTGAATTAACTTATGCTGGAAATTGGGTGGGAGAATACATGAGAGAGCTTATTTAATGGAGGAGGAGGAGGAGGAGGAGGAGGAGGAGGAGGAGGAGGAAGAAGAGGTTTAGGAGAGCAATGGCATTATAATTCCAAAGATGGAATTTGTTTAACTACTATTTTTGCTCATTTTGGGGTCAGAAAGAGATATGTGTTCCATTAGACCAGTGATTCTTAAAAGGTGGTCTAAGCATCCCTGGGGATCTTCAATGACAGAGATTCACAAAAATCAAAATTATTTGCCAAATATTGAAATTATTTACAAAAAATTAAAATAGTTACTCTTCTCATTACTATTTTTCTTTGCTAAAAATATAAGGTATTTTCCTGAAAAATAGTTATGTTAGTATTGAGTGGATTTAAAATTGTTTAAAATTGTGATGTTAGTATCGAGTGGGTTTAAAACTGTGATTTTTATGATTCAATAAATATTTTACAAATATGCCACTTTTAATTTTTAATATGTTAAAAGTCAATGCAACATGTATAAACAAAAGCTCCTTTAGGGTCCTTCATAATTTTTGAAAGTAGGAGAGGTCCTAAGAGCAAAAAGTTTAAGAAATACTGTGTTAGGCAGATGTGACCAGCAGATTAATAAGGGAAGACTTAAACCTGAAATTGATTGATTAGAGCAGGGGTTCCCAACGGGGGTGTTCACACCCCCGTGGGTGCGAGACGATATTCCAGGGGGTGCGAAAACTTGGGTCTTCAAAATTATAGTGTATATGCATAATTCACTGCCGTTATTTTGAACTTTTGTGAGGGGCGCGAGAACATAACAGAAGCGTTCTAGAGGTGTGGGGTATAGAAAAGGTTGGGGACCGCTGGATTAGAGGACACAGAAGCATATGTAATAAAGTTAGTTAATTTACTATTTATTTATTATACTGTATCTATCTGAGATTCAGTCTCATGGCCTCTCTTGCCATTTTAAACCACTGGACCTTTGGCTATTCCTTTCTACTGTTCTGAAGCTCTCTACCATCTGTCCTGATTTATAAAATGGCTTTCTCTGGAAAGAGAATTTCGCTTTACCTTTAATATATCTAAGAATCTTCAATGAACCCATTTCTTTGTGCCTGGTTAAATTACTTTCACATTTGAATACTACTTAACTTAAACATTATTTTACAAATCTTTCAAATGTGTTCTATTCAGCACCATTTCCCGTTGTATTTTTTAAAAAATGCTAATTTCACATTTTTAATATAAAGTAATTCAATACACTAAAATAAAAAACCCCACCACAGCCATTTAAAATTTTGCACTCTGAAAACTAAGCAGACCTCACACAACTTTTATGGAACAATGCTGCTTTTCCAGCAAGCAGTTCCTTGTAATCCCAGCAACAGCTGGTAGGGGCTTATCTTCCTATGTGAGAGATCCAATCATGGTCCCAATTGCAACAGCTGTTTTTTTAGTTTCAGCTTCCATTCAAGTTATTCTTATACTGTAAAATGATTCCATTGACATACTTTGGATTTTACATGCAAAAGGTCCACTTAAACTTCAGCCCAGGACCAACTAACTTAATTTTAGGTATATTTTGTAACTCAATTCTCTTGAATGCTTCACTTCAATGTTTTACTATCATTCAGCTAAGGCATCAAGAACTATATACCGCGTTTCCCCAAAGGTAAGACCCTGTCTTACTTTTTGGGGGGCTCTGAAGTAAACACTAGGTTTTATTTTCAGGGGGGCTTACTTTTTGCCGATACTGGTACAAGTAGACCGTGAATGCGCAGGAGTGGGGTGGGGCTGGTGCATGGGGTGGAGAAGCAACGCGGCAGTGAGAGCGTGGTGGCAGAGCAGGTATGGTACCAGATCAGCTGTGGTGGGTGGCGGTGGAAAGGGCGCTGACCCTGGCACGGGGTGAGTTGGCCCAGATCTGGAGTACTACCCTGCTGCCTGCCTGCTACGGCCCTTCACCAGCAGCCACCAATGGAACCGCGCCGCCCATGCCTCTGCGGTGCTGCAGGCACTGGGCTAATGCCGGGCGCTGCAGTTCTCATGCCGGCTGGGCGCTTTTGGCCTCTACCGGTTGCTCCTGATGGATTGTCTTCTGCCCGGCTGGCTGCCACCGCCATGAGATGAGAAGGTGAGGCAGGTGGTGGTGGTGGGGGGTGGAGTTACTTCCTTTCACCTGCCAGACACCTGCCTAAGCTGCACAGGGTAAAAATGCCGTGGGGGGAATGGAGTTGCTTCCCTCCGCCTGCCAGACACCTGCCAAAGCCACGTAGGGTAAAGTTGCCGCGCCTGCCCTTGCCTTCCCCAAGCATTTTTTTTTACTAACCTGCCTTTCAAGTGCATTCCGTTTCTCCGTTCACTTCTCAGCCTTCACCACGTTTGTGGGACAAAAAAAACAGACTTTCTAACTTCTCACAAGATCTCAAGAAGTTAGAAAGTCTGACTGAACTTTTTTTTTTACCAGAGGTAAGGAACCGGTATACCGATACCATGAATCAGATTCCCCCCTCCCCCATCGGCTTCGCCTCATCACAGAGGAAGGCCGTCTGTGCAGGCCCTTAAGTAGGGCTTACTTTCGGGGGAGGGCTTATATTAGACCCACCTCCTGAAAATCAGCTGGAGCTTACTTTTGGGGGCAGGTTTACTTTTGGGGAAACATGATAGTAATAATTATTTATGTTGCCAACATCTAATTACCTTTCCTTTGCTTAAGAAAGCTCCTCATGCATACCCCAGTATTTTACCTCTATATTTCAACAGCCTGATTTGTAAACAGTTATAATTTCTACCACCATCCTGGATCATCAAAGGTTTATAAGTGTTGTCTTGTTGTCAGTATGTCTTGTTCGAAGTACAAATAGAGTTCAACATAAGCAACATGCAAGGATTAAATATGCAAAGAGGAATAATCACTTTTCAATGGCCTCAAGCCTCTTCAACCCATAGTGAACATGGGTTTCAACAGCCTGCCTTATTTTATTTCTATTTATGGAAACCATGTGCTTGCTTTTCTCTATTAAACTGGTTCTCTTCTCCCTTTTGACATGTTTTAGGAATAAAGTTAAATCAATACAAATATCAGAGAGAGGGATGGGTCATTTATTCTCAAACTATGGAAAGTAGCACAATGAATCAAGCAAAATCCAATTTGCGGAAGGTGAAGTATATGCCAGCAAATTAGGGCAGTTTATCAAATGAAGAAGGAAAACACACTGGCAGGGCTGCCCAAAGGAGATGACTAAGCAAATGTTTTTTGTAAACACACTCCCAGCTGTACTCTCAGTCTACCAGGAACTCTCCTTCTTGAGCAACAAGCTACCTTGCTCCAAGATAACTAAGCACTTTAAACACAGCACATAAACACATATGACTCACACACTAACCCCAAAGCATAAGAATATTAGACATTCTGGGACACAGAAAAGACATCAAGTCTGGCTCCAGTCTGCAGTGTAAAAAGTTTCTGGGACTGCCAAAAATATGTGCAATTTGGTAAAAAGTGGATAAAAGTGATGAATGCTGCATGCTTGGCCTTAGCAGGAATAGTTCTACCTCCCCCAATATCATCAAAATGACTTTACAAAATAAATTTTCAAGTAACCCCTATGCATAAATATCTGTCAGTATTTCTTTTAGGGAAATTGTACACTGGAAGCGTAAGGTATGTGTATATCTGCCTGGACATATAAAAACTCTGTAAATCATGCTTATACTTAAAGGAGTAAAATCACTTCAACATAATAACCTATCTATTATCTATCTATCTATCTATCTATCTATCTATCTATCTATCTATCTATCTATCTATCTATCTATCTATCTATCTTACTTTTACACTTAAAGGAATACAACAGCCTGCAAGCTGAAAAGAATCATCATCAGAGAAAAATAGAGAAGAATGGTTGGCTTAACAACTCAATGTATTCAGGTCATGATTTGTAAATAGAGTTTTTTTCACGAATGAAGGCAAATGTACGTAAGTTTTTCACTTTGCAATTGCTGTTTATCTTTGATAGCATGCTGATACCCATTATTGATGCTACTGCATGGTTTAAAGTATCACACTTCTAAGAGTTATAGGAAGATAGGAACACTCACTTTTCTATTTGCGGTAAATAATTTTATGGAGATATAGCATGGATGAGTCATAGTTAGGGTAGATCCCTAAAGGCCAATCTGACTAAGCTAGCCTAATTTATATGATTTAAATTTAAATGATATTCTCTAAACATGATTACCGTAACTCTCATCAAATATTATGAAGTTCAGGTTTTGCATGTTTTAATCGAAACTTATATTCAAAGTTTGTGTTTGGGGCAAAATAAATGTATGTTAATTATTAAAATGCTACTGTAATACATATTTATCATCCAGGATGAATACTTGATTGATTGCATAGGAATGTCATAATTTTAACCAACTATGCATCCTTTCATTTAAAATCTGGCCTGCTCTTTTCCAAGCAATCTAAAATACATATTCAATTCTGGTGCTGCTATTTAGTTAGACTGTTTCAATAATATAAGCAGTGGTGCCCCAGCAGTGCTTTTTGCAAGCTCCAAAGCTGCACTGCAATGGAAGCTGCCAAATTATTTTTAGTGGCTGGAGGAAAAGTAAGGTTGACTCTATTCCAGGCTTTTGGGGAAAAAAAAGTTCTCAAAAGATGAACTATTATTTTTCTCATGGAAAGATTAAAGTCAGGCATTTTGCTGTCCTCAAAACAGGTTTATATCTCAGCTCCATCTTCTGCAGTACTGGATAGATAGCCTGTGACCCTGTGAGAGGGCGAGTTGCCTTGGTGGAGAGGGTACTGCAATTTGCTCTCAATCATGCTGGCTAAGGAATTCTGGGAGTTGAAACCCACAAGTCTTAAAGTTGCCAAGTTTGGAGACACATCTGTTAGGCAATGGAGGTTGTTGTGTTTCTGCTACTCAAACTGTGTTGCATATAAATCAAGGATAAGGACAGAAGCTGATGGAGGAAAGCAGGCACAGGGCCGAAGGGAGGTCCCTGCAGAAAGAACAAATGGCCAACTGAAGGCCCAGAAGCATCAGAATGGGAGTTCTGTGGAGGATACTATGGAGTATTAGGAAGGACACACCAGACTCAGCATGAAAAAGCATAACTCATGGGCTAGCTTTCTATGGGGCTCAAGCAAGACTAATTGTTCCCTCTTGCCCCCCTCTAAGTCACATAGGACTAAGAGAAAGTGGAAGTACAGGAAAGCTACTTAAAGGAGTTAGTAAGAACATTAAGAGAGGGAGCAAGTGAAAAATAGCTACTATTTCCATGAATTATGTGGACTGATTTCATACTTAAGTCAAGTCATATTGTATTATCTAGCCAGTTTGCTCAAGTTCATAAGAACTGGTTATTTGAAAAAGTTAGTCTAATCATAATTAAGGGAAAACCTAAACCTTACAATTGCACCAATAATAGAAACGAAGAGGAACATTTCCTTCTCCCAGTCAATCACACCACTTTGGTAAGTCTTAAGCGCTAAGACCCCTCCCCCCCCTTCCCTGGTACAATGCGAGAATCGCTTCACTTTTCATTTGGGGATGAGGCTTTGGCTTGCATTGAAAGGGTTAGGAAGTGTCCTATAGTCCATGGAACATGACTGATGTTCTGATGAACAGGCAATGAGATTTGAAGACATAACTATGGGGAAGAAAAAAGGGGCAATACAGGCCTGCTGAGATAATACAAAAGAGAAAGATGGACAAAGGTATTATTTATTGTTAATAATGAGCGAGCCATTTTTTTTCCCTGAGAGTAAATTCCATGGCATCTCATGGACTAATCTCCTGAAGTCTACACAGCTCAGAAGTCTTGTCAAAACTAGTTGCTACCTAATTTAGACAACAGTCCCGACTGATTTGTTTAACTCTTTTATTTACTTATTGAGTACGCCGTAACTGGCTATGATTCACCAACCGATACAAGAAGGTTCACAAATCATGCTAAGCCACAGCCCAACAAACCACATTATAGTTTACAATGTTGAGTGAACACAACCACAGAGTTTAACATTCATTTTAGCGAAGCATCCATAAGAAAGTCTGGCACATAAAAAGGCAACAGCCAAAAACTATTTCATAAAAAAACAGTCTTGCCCACCTTAGTGCCCTCTAGATGCTTTCATCTACAAATCTAAAAATGCATCAGGAAGGGACTAGTTTAGAAAGAAAGATCTTGAACACTCGATGGGAGCAGGAGAAAACCACAGAAATAATCAGCTTTTGTTTAAACTAAACAGTCAGCATTTGCTTCAGCCCTTGAAAGTTCTGCTTTATACTAACAAAGAGAGTTTTCTACCAGGAAAATAAAAGGTCAATTCTAGTGCAGCACTTTACGTCACTAGACAAATTTTATCCATGAGTCTCATTTCAAGAATGAAATTCGTTTGTCATATAAGCAAGATTTAAGAAAACACTAGATTACAAAAAAAAATCATTTGCAATATGAATGAGTATAAAATGAAGTCCATGTTACTGTGGGTGCAATCGTTTGCATACTTATTTAAGAGTGAGTTCCACCACAAACAATATGCATGATGTCTAAGTAAATCTGCAATGTAACAGGTGGTAAAATGATTAACAACTTTTCTTAGATATGGATTAAAGTATTAGGAGTTTCTTTTTGTATGCAAATGTTAAGAACACAAACGCTCTAAGAAGTATTCTGTTTGAGCAAGTTCTAGTTAACATGGCGTGCCGCACAAGGCAGCCTGTTATACAGCATTCAGTTTGTTCTTCAAATAGGCCAAGGTAAAGAGAGAAGACAGAAAGAATGCACTGAGGAGCGGCTATTAATAAGCTCAACCACCCAGTACACTTTTGTATTATTGTGTTGCAATCTGGTTTGCAAGCACAGGATTAAGAAAGAAGTCTAATCATGTAATTACCACAATCCCGTAAATATCTGTACTTAGAATGGCAAATAATTAAGCTATGTTTTGGATAGGTTCCTTATAAAGCACTGCTGGATCATTTGGCAATTACATAAGAATGCTTTGAAGTATTAGGTAGAGAGGACAGCCCATCAAAATTGAAATATCCCTAAGTTATTATCAATACCATCTTGTCATGACTCTTCACACTCCGTGACAACAAGCAATGCAGTAATGAATTCACAGGGATATGAACTTGTAACATGAGCCCAATACCACAAGTTAAGAGTAAACTCAAGCAGAAATATTCATGGTCTGCTGCTAGAGATCAGGAAATTAAACCGTGACATTTATTTGTCCAAAGCACCAATGCGAAAAAGAAATTAACAGACACTTAATTCTAATCCTTGTAATAAAGCACCTGTTTCATTACCTGTAAATTCTTTTCAGTTACCAGTTGTAACTGAAAGTGCAGATCCAGTGAGACCACATAATTTTCCCTGAAGATGGGCTCCAGCATGAATTTGAAAATTCAGAAGGCCAACCCAGATTGGATCCTGCAACATTATCTTGGGACAAATATATTTACCTTAATTCATAATGTTAATACTGTTACCACTGATTTAGGTTGGATGGGGCTGTCAGGAAGGGTAGAGAGCTGGAGCAAAGTAGCAGGAAGGATGCAGAAGGGAGAATCAAATCTACAACTGACCACAAATCATTGCTTCTGCTGAAACTAGTGAATATTTATCTAGTTACCTATTCTGGAGTCTGGGAGATTGTAAATTCCAAACCTGTCAATAAAATCTGCGTTCTGCTGATGTTGAATTTCACCATGTCTTTAAAACTCAGGCAAATCCCCTGGAATACAGGCAACTCCAAAGATTATGAATGGGCTTATTTCTTCCAAGCTCATAAAACATCTTATGTAGATCCCAATATATTACATTTTGTTCCTGTGATCTAATGTGCCCATCTGCTGTAAAAGTTTGAGGCCTATGCAGAACAAGACATGGCTTAAAACATTTGGGGTCCTCCCAAAGTTGCTATATCTTGACTCAACAGTATTTCATTTCCAAGGTGATCTGTTCATTCCCCATGGTGTAAAAAATGTTACTCTTATGCAGGTCACCTTTCCTGCACTACTTGCGATTACTGAGGCCAAATGTATCTCAGAATGGTTCCTCTAATCTCAAAAGGGTAATGTGATCTGGATTTTAAAAGCTAGGAAAGAGACATTTGTTTGCACATTAAAAAGATTTATTGCAAGTGTATATATCTAATTTTACATGTATTAACTGCAGCGAGAACTGTATTCACTCAACACTGGAAAAATGAAGATTTACCAACGGAGGAAGAGTTAATTAAAAAAAATTAGATTGTGCAGAAATGGATTGACGTTGAAAATGAAAGAGAAAGAAGATTCAGTATACTTTAGAACATGGGATACCTTTTATCAATGGTTAGAAAAACGAGGTAGAGAGAAAGGAATTTAACATGTATTAGTAAGTTAAATGTTGGAACCTAGACAATGTGTTGCTAATGAAATATTAAGCACTTCTGATTATAAAAAAATAATAAATATATATATATATAAAGACTTATTGCAAGCATTGCATATATTTTCAAGAAAACAAGCCAAAAAGAACAAAACATACACAAATATCTTTAATGTTTAAGACTCTAAAATATAAGCAAATAATCAGCACTTTTTAAGTATTACAATGTTGCCATTGGCATCTTCAATCTTTTATTGTAAACTGTACCTGATGGTATCATTTGGGCAGCTCTGCATTAAGAATGAACAAAAATCAAATAGAATTTCTAGGCAGCATTGAATATTTTATGTCAGTTTGAAGGATGCTTACCCTGTATTGATGGAAATGATTTCTATCAGGGGGTTCTTTCTAATCTTTGGCAAATCCAGTCGTGCTCCCCCCAACCGTTTTCCATTATCCTTTTTCTGTCCCAGCAATCTTACAGAATGACCTTCAAATAAAGGAAAATGCCGTTATTATACATACAACATATCAGTTTTAGAAAATTTTAGTTCAGCCTTCTGAATTTGTTAATAAAAACACATTTTTAAAAAACTGACAACAGCCAAATACTTACTAGGTAAAAACTCGACAATTGAGATGGTCACTAAATGAGAACTACCTGTACTTTTAATATATTAGGGGATTTCTTAACTATGTTTAAATTAACAATATCTTTAACTTTTCTTGATAATTTCTGTTCACTACTGGAAATCAGAATAAAGTGAGACATATGAATAAAGATCATCTTTCAACATTATTAAAAACAAACAATTTTTCTAAGGTTACAGAAATAGCTTAAAACTTCTATTTAAACTGAGAGCATTTTATAGCCAGGCAGAGGTGCCCACTAACTCATTAATCATGTAGTATATCCAATGATGTTCTAAAACGTGGTTGATACTATATCTGAGGACTATAGTAATTTGAATTAAGTCATAACTCAAATATTGTTTTTCAAGCTGAGCCCTCTGTTTTTGGTTACATGGACAAATACACTGCCTATGCATGAGTGTTTGTTTTAAAGCAAAATGTGAATTAGAAGTAACAGTCTGGCTGTAATTAAAATCAAAAGGTTTCTTGATTAGCCTTTGTGAAACAGTTTAAAACAAGGTAATCAAAACAAAAAAGTAAACATTTTGTTTTTTCTTTTACCTACAATTACATTAATAAAGCTTAAAAATATAGCAAGTATTAATGCCAATAGTATTTGGATATGTTATGGAGCAAGCTAAAATTTTACTTTGTAGCTGGGTTCATATATCATAATACCCAACAATTTTTAGTATGGAAACCAAACTAAAGACTATATAGCTTAGCACAATAGATGAACTCAACTTCATAGGGAGAGAGAGCAATAAATGGAAGACTTCTACTCTTTGCTTGCATCACAAAGAGGAGGGGAAAAAGTCTGCCTAGGTAGACATGGTCATAGAAGCCCAGCCACTGCATAACAGAGAAAACAGTTTCCAGACTAAAATATATGATGCATTTTTGGCAAAAAAAAAACAACAACAACAACTGTATCAATATTAGAAGCATCAGTATCAAATAAGTGTGGGTTGCACTTTTATGTTCTTATTGTATCCAAAGACATTGTATAGTACTACTACATGAAGTCTTTCTCTGTGTGGCAAGCTATTCCTACGCAATTTGATCTACAAAATAACCACATTTGCCCTATAAGGGTAAATAAACTGGAATGACTGTAGCTCAGTAGAAGAACCAATGCTTTGCAGATTCTTCAGGTGGGACTGAAAAAGTCCTTGTCTGACGTTTTAGAAATCTGACGTTAGTTAGCAGTACTGAATTGAACAAACCAATGGTCTAACTCTGTGGCTGTATGCTCACATACAATCTCCATGAGCAATCCTTTGTTTCTTTCAAGGCTTTCAACTCATCTGATCTTTCCTTTTACAACTTGGCCACACCATCAAAACAACTCTCATGGCATATTCACAGAATTCCAGAAAATTCCCCCTCCCCCCCCAAACTAGGAAACAACTGGCTCAGTGGGATGTCTCTCGCTCTCTTAGTTCCTTAAACAAGTTTAAATTTGTGAACTGAGCAAAAGGAATCTAATATTTAGCACTATCATGAGAAGAATTTACTGAATTCTTCACTGATATATTGCTCAGAGAAAGTAGAACAATTAGCACACTAGCTTTTTTAGAGCAAAGCTAAAATTTATGGTTCAGAATCCAGTTTTATGAAAAATATAAATAATTGTAAAATACATCAGTACAGTAAGAGATTAAACAGTACTGTATTGAGAAAAAGGTTGTTATTTTCACATCATGATACAGTACGGCAAGAAATCCATTAGACTACTAGAATGTACAGACTGCATCTGTAGTATTCACTAATTATTCTTTCTTGCTATATCACATTAATGATGGTGTTATCATTAGCTAATTAAATAACTAGCTGTTTTCTAATGCTATTACTTACAAAAGATTCTTGGATTTAACAATGTGCATTATACTTGTTAATTAAAATAAATGTAAAGTCTTTGCCTTGTTGGAAATATCTGAGTCATCACAAAGCTATAAATACATAATGAAAATTAACGTTTGAAGAATACTAAAGAAATAAAGTGTTCTTTTAAAAAAGTTTCATATCACAAACAAGCAAACAAATCTACAATCAGAAACACATACCGTATATACTTGAGTATAAGCCGAATTTTTCAGCCCACTTTTTGGGCTGAAAAATTCCACTTCGGCTTATACTCCAGTCAACAAAAAAACTTACTGAGGACTTGTGCGCGGCCGAGGCTTTGGTGCTTCCGGGATCGCGCGCACCTCTCCCAAGCCACCGCCGTCCGGAGACCTGCCGAAGTTTGGGGAGGTTTGGGGAGGTGCGCGCGCACCTCCCCAAACCTCCCCAAACGTCGGCAGGTCTCCCGAATGGCAGCGTGGAGCGAGGAAGCGGACAGCCAGGGCTTCCCCGAGAGCCGTGGCCACACAGGGTATTCCTGTGTATTCAGGCTTGCAAAATGGCGGATCGAGCCTCTGCTGGCGGCAGAGGCTTGCAGAGCGCGGATCCAGCCTCCGCCGGCGGCGGAGGCTTGCAGAACGGCGGATCGGCTTATACTCAAGTCAATAACTTTTTCCAGTTTTTGGGGGTGAAATTGGGGGTCTCGGCTTATACTCGAGTCGGCTTATACTCAAGTATATACGGTACATATCGATAAATTCAAACACATCAAGTACCATGATGAATTGTGTCCAGGTCCCTTTGGAAATTGGCAAAAGTTAACTACTGAAAGGGTAAAGCTCTGAATAAACTCTTTGCAACTATTAATTAGTCCAACAAAGCTGGATTAATAATAGTATTAATTAACATTCATAAATATGTAAAGTATATTTTCATTTTATTAATTTTCTGATGAAGCAGGGTTAAAGGATACAAAATATTTTATGGTAAATATATGATTTCACATTATAGGCAAAAAAATTACATTCTCATTTTCAATGATATTCATTAAACCAATGCAGTAATTAAACATTTTAACAAAATTAAAACAATGAAATGGAGTTTAATAAGCTTTTTATACTATTAGTTGATTTTTCTTTTTACAAACACTGAGGTTAATATTTGAAAAAGTTCCCTTTTGTAGTGATCTAAATGAAAGCTTTTTTATTTATTTATATTTATTAAATTTATATGCTGCCTGTATCACCAATAAGGTAACTCTAGACATCTTGCAAATGTAAACAGATAAATATAAAATTAATTAAAACTTTTTGGGATTTAACCCTTTTTTTAGCTAAATGGAAAAAATGGAAACCTTCTAATTGATGCAATTAGTTTCATATATTAACTAATATCTGATTAAGCAATTAAACAGCACAGAGCCCTTCTACAACCTTCACTGGAAAAAGAACTCTATTTTCAATAGCCAAATATAATTTTCACCTATATCCAGAGTCTCACAATTTCTTTTGTTAAAAAAGGGTCAATAAAAGTTAAAATAAGATCTGGTTTTTAGTTGTTCATCAGTCAATAACTATGTCAAATCAACATGGTATAAACATGGTTTTATAAAAACGATTTGTATATTATGAGCTGTGAATGAAACAAAATAAAAATACTCAAGTATCACACAAGTAAAAAAAAGTTTACTCTAAAAGAGGAAAAAAGGAAGAATACAGGAAAACAGGTATAAGTTGATTTCTCAAATATATGCTTATGTGCAACCAAAACCTAGTAGATATATTAATTTTCTGTCTTGCCAGACAAAGCAAATAAATATAGAACCAATGAATTGTATGAGGGATGGTAGCAAACTCAAATGATTAAATTGTATTGCAATTTATATTACTATATAAGAAAAACTGTCTATCTGCACATATAGTTGTCCTTAATTTAGAACAGTAATTGAGCCTAAAATTATAATTGTAAGTTATTGTGGTTGTAAGTCAAGGCATCACATGACGGGACCCAGGTTTTTGACATTTTTTGTAGCAATTATTAAACAAACACTGCAGTAATTCTGTGAATTTGTTCTGATTGTTCATTTCAAACTGCAGTTTAATATCATGGCTTAATAATAGACAATAGCCCAGGAGTGGCGAACCTATGGCACACGTGCCACAGGTAGCACGTGAAGCTGTCCCGGTGGGCACGTGCGTCATCACCCCGGAAGAAGGCGGGGCCAGGCTCCTCCCCTCCACTTCTCCACATGCACTTGTGCTCTCTTTCTCTCTTTCTGCACTCTTAAGTCGGAGCAGGTGCAAGAGCTAGGCGGATCAGGGCTGGATGGTGGAAGTAGCTGCCAGGGTGAGTCCAGATAAGATTGCAGAGCGATTTTGCAGGGGGGCCCCCATGGCCAATCCGGGCGTCAATCCTGCCTCTCCCCCTCTGCTCCAAGTTCTTTCTGCTCCCTTCATTCACACTTCCTGGACACAGAGGGAGAGGGAAGGAAGGAAGGGACAATGGGAGGGAGGGAGGAAGAAAGGAAGGGACAATGGGAGGGAGGAAGGAAGGAAGAGACAATGAGAAGGAAGGAAGGAGATGGGAATGAGAAAGGGTGGTAGGCAAGGAAGGAGGGGAGGGGGAAGGAAGGAAGGAGATGGGAATGAGAAGGAGAGAGGCACATGACCCCTGGGGATGCTGCAATGGTCATAAGTGAAAAATGGTCATAAGCCACTTTATTCAGTGCCTTTGTAACTTCAAACAGTCAGTTGTAAGTCAGGGACTACTGTACTTTATCAATTTTTTTTTCTTTTTTGGGGATGGTGGGTCATCAAGTTTTTGACACCTTGCTAGGCGACTGGAAAAGCCCTGAGTTAGAGTACTTGGATTGCAGCTGCTTTCTTGCAGGTATGTGGAATGGTGTGGGACCCACAGGTTTTGCAAAGTTAAGTGAGGAACTTGGTTACAACTTATTAGGAAAGATAAAATAGACAACCAAGAATGCTTTATTGACCATTCTTCGTCCAGATTTTATATCAGTTGCATCTACTAGTACAGGCATTCTGCTTCAGAGTTCTGTTATTTTCAGCATCTGGTAAAATGAATGAGTACTTTTCCAACAACCTGTAAAATCCAAGACACTGTGCTTTCATTAATTCCCCCCTCATACAGTAGTGGCCAAAATTGTGGAAATCTTTTGGGAAAAGTGTACAGTAGAAATGCCACCTTTGGTTAAGTTTCCACCAATTTTTCTTGTAATTTATAACTGTAGCCTTGTTCACTTAATAATACTATTTTACATCGCGTTCTGGGCAACCAGTCAACTCTTTGAACCATTACTTTAATTTTATTACATTTTACAAACTCAATGAAAGAACACAAAAAACACAACCAACTTGATAGTGATCACATAACACACTGACAAATGTCCTCCTCTCAGCTTCCATACATGACAATAATTGAATCCTACTGTGATCTGATTAGCTTATTGCTAAAACAAGATGAGGAGCCTCCTGCCCACTGTCCCACCCACCAGAGACCCCCTGGATCTCCCCCAACCCTGCCTGGCCCCCACAGGCATCCCTCCTCAGGAGCAACATCGAGGTGGCCACGCCCACCCATGCTGCTATGACTACCATAGCGACGCCCACTCAGTGGGCCATGCCCACCTGGCACCCAGCGATGCATAAGTGGGTTTTGGGTTGCAGTTTGGGCACTTGGTCTCTAAAAGGTTCGCCACCACTGCAATAGCCACTTTCTTGGTTCATTCATCAGAGAACTAAGAGCTTGAATACATGGGAAATACATTGTCATATCTCAGTTTATTATGGTGATATATAATTTTCTTTTTTCTTTAAAAAATTATATTCAAAAATACTGTGGAAAAACACAGGTGGTAAGTATGTAACTTCAGTATCTGAATATTTACAAATTAAGCGGTGGGAATATCATTACGGATAGCACACATCTTAAAGTAATATTCTTTTGATGAAAGATATTATCAGATTAAGAATTCAGTTATTCATTAACTGTTCTCCAATTACCCAAACCATACAGATTATATTAATATTTCATAGTGTGACACATGAACCCACACATGATTACACAAGTTTTGTGTAAACCAAAACAATATGGGTTTTTGAACAACTTATGTTTTAAACAATTCTGGCTCAATCTTATCTACAAATACACATTTATTCTACTTTTCCAAGTTAAAATTTCCAGCTCAGTGGTGAATTCTAGTAAAACATTTTCAAGACTTTAATACTTCATCTTTAGAGTTTATTCTATTAGTTTAACTCTCATCAGGCAGCTTAATTTCCTGTGATTCATGTGCCTTTGTTTAGATTGGAAATGGGAAAAGTGCTTCAGATCCACATGGGTATTTGGTATACCTGTCAACAGCTTCTCAAAGAAGCTGTGTCTGTTCCTGAATAGCTACAGGTTCCCTTGTTATAATGACTTGCAACACTGATGAGTAATTACCACTGTTAATTAGCACCATGCTAATCAACATCCATGGTGTTACAAAAAAGTAACAGCATGTACAGAATTAAAATATCCTTTAGTTATATGACCAAAGAAGCACAGAAAGTAAGGATGTTGAATTTATAATATTTTCTTTACACAGATTTTATATTATGGTATATGAAGAAATATCAACAGTGCTGGTAAAATGTTTTCTGCCATGTGTATATAGCACTAGGAAACTGCAGTGAGCCATCGTTTCCAGTGCATGCAAAAAATACCTATATGTTTTTCACAAATTGATGTCTTTTTCCCACCCCAAAAGGGCAGTGCAGTGAACTTATGGGAAGGGGAAATGTCACATTTAATACGGTTCAAGGAGAATGCAGGAGAGTTCTTCTTTGCTTGTGCTGGTGTCTGGACCGATAGACATGCTGTCAATAAACATTCTCTACTTTACCTACACAATATGCACACAGGACATCTTCTGAGTTTTTAGTGCCCCACCAATAACAACAGATTGATTGGTATGGTAGCTAAACAGTTGGCAAATATTAGTTAATATTTAAACCAGGAACAGATAGATCATATTACCAGACAGGTTAATGTGACTGAGATTTAGAGGGGTGAAACGAAGTCTAAAAAAGTTCAAAACTGAAGTAATTTCCTTTTACTTGTTTACAGTAATCCTGTCCAGTGACCCATTTCACAAAATCTTCTGTGAAACTCAGGACCAGTGCAGTTTTTATTCAACCGGAAAGTCTAGTCTTCTCTTAATCCAATATGGATACACTTGACAGAATGCAGCTGTTTTGACATTTTGCAGGAAGCTTTATGATGTCAGGACAAGTGGTCAAGTTAGCTAATATTCACAGCATTAAAACAGCAAGAGCCCAGGCATGATTTTTTTTATGAATAGTGTAAAAATTAGCTTAAGGCAGTATTATATTTCTAATGTCCATTCTGTTTCATAAATACAGGAAATGGGAATATAAGATGTGCATTCTAAATTCCATGCAATGTAAGCTGCAAAACCTGACTTTGTCTCACATGAGAAGGAATATTAGAACAAGAATGCTAAACTCCTCCTTCGCCTATCAAGCAAATTTTGAATTGGAGAGAGAAGGGTTTCTATAGACAAGCAACAGTTGCCCTAAGGAATACATGTCTGGTGCATTTCTACACGTTTCCCTCCTCCTCCCAATTCAGCCTGCTACAATAATTGGTCAGCCAGATGTTAAGCAAATCTACAACCTAGTCACAAGTCATAACTCTAAATGACAACGTTTCACATACGTAACTTTAAAAAATTCATACTGTGTTTTGTAGACCGAGTCTATCATTATTATCTACATACAGTATTTCAAAGAGAAGCCTGGAAACTGAGAGGTTGAGACTTATGCCTTAACGTTCATTTGCTCTATTCCTCTTTCCCTTTGTATTTGCAATCTTTTATCTTTTTCTTTTCCCATTCTTCTCTCTCCTCTTTGTTCTGCTCAGAAAAATGATGGGCATCCGAAGTTATCTTTTAATAATAGAATAAGAGTTGGAAGTCTTACAGTCCAACCCATTGCTCAGGCAGGAAACCCTGTCCCATTTCAGACAAATGGTTGTCCAATACAAGATTTTGCTGCGTTTAAGCCAGCCGTTCGTTACATTACATTCTGCTAACTTAGGAAATTTAAAATCCTACATCACCGATTTACACTCTGTTTTTTTTAAAAAAAACAATCCATAGAAGATACCTTTCTGGAAGGAAGGCTGAGAGGATTCTGTATAGATGTTGCAAATACCTATATTCTCCCAAATATACAGCCTTTGTGTGCATTCTGCACAAAGCCATTTTCGCTAGACTCCTCTCCTATTTCATAAAGCCTTAAGGTAAACCTCAAAGTCACTTACAGTCTCTCATAAGTACTTTCATGTTCCTCTCTCTTTCTGTATGTTTATCTTATATGGACTATATGTATACTGCCCCAAACCCTAATTTAATATTTTTATCTAACATCTTCTATCATCCCAAAGGTAACTTGTTACATTACAGTTTAATGATCTTGGCAAAGTTTATTTTATTTATTTAATTTAATTTGTATACCACCCTTCTCCCGAAGGACTCAGGGCGGTGAACAGGGCAATAAATACCAAAATACCAAAATTAAAAACAGATTAAACCATAGTGCCCAAATACAATAAATAAATTACTTAAAACAATAATTAAAACCCAAACCCATCAGACCAGGCCGGCTTGTTCAAACAAATAGGTTTTTAGATCACGTTGGAAGGAGCGAAGGTCGGGAGCCATCCGGAGCTCAACCGGTAAACAGTTCCACAGGTCAGGCGCACCCACAGAGAATGCCCCCCCTGGGGGCCACCAGTCGGCATTCTCTGACCGGTGGCACCCTGAGGAGGCCCTCTCTGTGGGAGCGCATGAAGGGAAGTTGATGTCGGCTGCAGGTGCTCCCTAAGGTACTCCGGACCCATGCCATGTAGGGCTTTGTAGGTCATCACCAGCACCTTGAATCTCACCCGGAAGGCAACTGGAAGTCAATGCAGCTCACGGAGCAGAGGTGTAACATGGGAGTATCGGGAGACCCCCAACACAACTCGCGCGGCTGCATTCTGCACCAGTTGGAGCCTCCGAGTGGTCCTCAAGGGCAGCCCCATGTAGAGAGCGTTGCAGTAGTCTAACCGAGAGGTCACGAGCGCATGAGTGACTGTACGCAAGGCATCCCAGTCTAGATAGGGCCGCAACTGGCGCACCAGGCGAACCTGGGCGAAGGCCCCCCTAGTCACAGTTACTATATGATCTTCTAAAGAAAGCTGTGAATCTAGGAGGACTCCCAAGTTTGCATAGACTTTGTTGTAAATTAAGATTTTTATAACAATTGGATCCAAATGACAAACAGGATGCAATGTCCAAAATTGAGGTCAGCTGCTATTAAGAAGCTAGTTTTAGTGAGAGTATTAATAAAACAGATCACTTGATATTTAAGTTGGCCAAACCAGTTATTTTCAGTATAGATACATTTTAATTTATTCTCTATTCAAATTATATCTTCTGAGTCTTCTCTACAGGCTATATGAACTAAGAAAATAAAGGCACTCTCTGCTTTGTAAAATTTATACCATATTTTTCTGCATTCTAAAACCCCAGGTATCTTTGATGCAACACTTGACATCTGATACAATTGAATATTGCAGCAAATGAACATTAATTTGTCTGAAACACATCACAATCTGTTTAATATAAAACACTGAAATTCAAATGGTTAGAAAGTATTAAATATTAAAAACCAATTACTGAGCAAACCAGCTAGGGTGATATATATCAATTTGGATCAGCTTTCCATATATATATATTTTTCCTGATGTATGTGGCACCTGCTAAATATTTACATTTCAGTAAGTATTTTGAATGTGTATGTGGCCGATTTCAACAGATTCCTTAGGGATATACTGTATGTGATCAAAGCAACATCAGGAGTGAGCATGGAGAAGAATAAATGCATGCATTATTTCAGCTGAATAGCTTACCCTTAATAGTTTCCTCAACGACTTCCACTACACGATCTATCTGTTGAACCTGAAACGCAATAAATTAATAAATCAAGCTGTGAATATTCAATGACCTTTGAAAGACCCTTTTTCAAATATGTTCTTGAATGTATTTAATCCACATAAAGGAGCCCCTGCACTTTTTGCAACATGCTTTCTACTTACATGTTTCTGCTTGCAAGGCAGATTGAAAAGGGAATCAAATAAAAGTCAATGCCTATGTTTTACTGCACTCATATTGTGCTCTTAAAATATAAAAGCCATCTTACAACAAAGTTTAGCACCAATTTCATGCCAGCAAAAAGAATTACTCAATGCAGTAAGAACCAATTATAAAGGAAATATCACTGCAGGCTTTTTTTTTTTAGAAAGACAGCTGACATAAATCTACAAAGTAGAGAATTTATATAATTATGAATAGTGGCTGTACTAATAGCAAGAACTGACAGCATCCCTGAACAAGAGAATAGTAGTGGAAAATTTGGAAGACATTCAAATTCTGCACTTCAGTCTCTTTCTAAAAAGCCCGATAAGCAATTTTACAGGTCAGTCACTTAAAATGTCCATAGAAAAAAAGCTGCATATATATAATGCTTGGAAGTTCAGAGTTTACATTTACAAGGACCAGCAACATTCACTAAGAATCTCAATGAAAATATTTCCTCTTCAAGCCATGGAATTACTGTAAGTAGCTATGTCTGACCATAAATAATCCAGTGGAGAACATCCTTATACATATATACCACCAATGTTATCGTATGAGATTGGTTACTATAAACTGAAATTAAAAAAAAAAAGATGATGATCTAGGAATGTCAAAAAGATTCAAATTGCTTTTTTGAACAAATGTAATGCTGTGGATATAACTATTCCATTGTGTGAAATAGCCAAAGTGCCTTTTACTGCCTGAAAAGATTACTAATTCCTGCACTGAACCACAAAAAAGGGGGGGAAAATATAGATTTCCCCTGTCCAGTTTTGTCTCAACTCTAGGGGGGGTGGGCTCATCCGTTTCTTAGGTGAGGGATCCAGCATTATCCTGAGACGTTTCCATGGTCATATGGCCAGCACGATTATATGCCAAGGCTCACAGAATGCTGTTACCTTCTCACCAAAGTGGTACCTATTTATCTACTTGCATTTGCATGCTTTGGAGCTGGGGTAAGAACGGGAGCTCACCCTGTCATATAGTACCTGGGCTTTGAACTGCCAACCTTCCAGTTGACAAGCTCAGCATCTTAACTGCTAAGCCACCATGCCCCATAGGTAAACACGTTTTATGGATTCACATGTTTTTGAATACAATCATTATTGGTAAATACTTTTTTTAAAAAAAAGAAAACATGGTTTAATGTGAAACCTCGGTTGCTGCTGGAAGTAGCATGTGTTGTGTTTAATGAGATTAGGAAATGCACTTGGGAATGCCAGTTTCAGACATGCCAGAATATATAACGATGTTGTGTTAAAAGAGCTACAGTGGCTTGATCTGCATATAAAATGAACTCAGAATAAGTATATTGTACTTGCATATTACACATTTTTTTTAAAAAAAATCACATTATGACATAGCATTGGATGAAACAGGCCAATTTACTTTTTGGGGCAATGGTGTGTAATTCCAAGCCCTGAAGCTTACCTTTACTCTGGTTTCAGTGATACTTGCCCTCCCTGCACTCATTATGTCTGACATGTGATCTATATCACTTTATGAGCACACTCCTTTAACCATATATTAAATGATTCCAATGCACCCATTCCACTGTGCTTCTTCAATCTGTCAGATGGCTCCTCTGTGACACTCAGATCAGGAAACTGATATCAAAACACCCTCCAAATTAGTGTGCAAACCTTTACTTAGAGTGGGAGGTATCTTATCGATTACCTGTTTATGTCAATGTCTGGATAAACTGCCTTTTCAGTGCGACCATTTTAAGACAAAAGAGCATATAAAATCCAATATGAAAAATTCTAGGAAAGGTTATACATGTTTGAGACAACCTGCATATAAATATAGGAAACAAATCTCCAAAGCTTTTTTTTGTGAGTGCATTATCTTTTCTTTCGCCTAATATGGGATGTGTTCAAGGAAAGTTCAAATTCCAAAACTGTCAAATAAAGCTAAAGGATGTTGCTATTCTAGAAAACCTTACTGATGTCAATTTAACTTAAATATATCAGTGTCTTGAATGGAGAGGAATAAACCGAAAGCCTTCGGCAGGTCCATTAGCAAGATCAGTATAAATATTACATTGAAGGGCTGAGAGTATTAACTGGGGTTTTAATTGTATTTAATTGGGGTTTTTATTTCAAGGTTAATGTAATCATTTTAATTGTTTTTAATTTTTGTAATTTGCTGTATTGTTTTTAAAAAACCTTGTGAACCGCCCTGAGTCCTACGGGAGAAGGGCGGTATATAAGTCTAATAAAATAAAATAAAAATAAATAATCCTGTTCTCTATAATTCACCAATTTTTCAGGTTTATGATATAGTGCATAGCTGGCTCAGGAATTCTGGGATTTGAAGTCCATGAGTCACAAAAGAGCCAAGGTTGCTTACCCCTGGTACAGTGTAGGATATGGTAAAACCTTAGGCAGATGTTCAGAAACAACTTTTTGAGATTAGATTAGCAAAATGTATAGCCAATATAACATTTTAGGTTCTTAAAACTCCTCAGGCTCAAGTTCTGAGAGAATTTCAATACAAAGCCATAATATTCTCACCCCAATAATGCTCAGTCCTTGCAGATAGTCTTGTCGGGGCTGGGCTTGTGGAACACATCCAGCTAGAACAATTTTCTTTTTTCCTTCTTGTGCTTTCCTAAAATGAACAAATGGCAGAACGCATTCATTTAATTAACATTCACTAGCTTTGCATCACTTCTGTCACAGTATGAAACGACTGGAAAACCAAGAAGGTTGCCTAATTGTGTCATTCTGCCAGCAAGCAGATTCTTAATTGCACTTCTATCCCACATATCCTTCAAATCCTTCCTGGAGGGCTGGAGGATTCTCCAGCGTTGATTTGGAATACAGGTAAGGATTGGGGTGAGGAGAGCAACAATAATGGCAAAGACTGTTGTACTTGTAGAAGTCAGTTGCGTAATGTTAAATCCAAGTCAAAACTTCATCTGGTGTGATGTGAATTTCCACATATAAAATTATTAATATACATCCCAAGGGGAAAAATACATTTTGGCTTTATTTTCTGGCTGTCACAAAGATAAAGAAAACAACACAACATATTCATCTCTTTATGAATTGCTCCATGATCCTTAGAGCATTTGATTCCAAGTATTGCTCCTTGGGAGGAAAGCCATGGCAAATCTAGACAGCACACTAAAAAGCAGAGATATCACCCTGTCAACAAAAGTGCATATAGTCAAGGCTATGATCTTCCCAGTTGCAATGTATGGCAGTGAAAGTTGGACCATAAAAAAGGCTGAGCGCCAAAGAATTGAGGCCTTTGAACTGTGGTGCTGGAGAAGACTCCTGCGAGTCCCTTGGACTGCAAGGCGATCAAACCGGTCAGTCTTAGAGGAGATCAACCCTGACTGCTCTTTAGAAGGCCAGATCCTGAAGCTAAAACTCAAATACTTTGGCCACCTAATGAGGAGGAAGGACTCACTGGAGAAGAGCCTAATGCTGGGAAAGATTGAGGGCAAGAGAAGAAGGGGACGACAGAGAATGAGGTGGCTGGATAGAGTCACTGAAGCAGTAGGCGTGAGCTTAAATGGACTCCAGAAGATGGTACAGGAAGGCCTGGAGGAACGTTGTCCATAGGGTCGCGATGGGTTGGATACGACTTCGCAGCTAACAACAACAATTGATATCAAGCTGGTTTATAGTTCACTAAATCCTCCTTTCTGAAGATAAGAACATTTGCTCTCCTCTAAATGATCCGGTATGTTAACAATTCTTCAGGATTATGTAACGCAATTAGTTCCTTCAGCATCTTAGAATACAAGTCAATTGGTTCTAGATATTTAAATTTATTCAAGGTAAAGATGTCTTTCCTGACTTACCGTATATACTTGAGTATAAGCCGACTCGAGTATAAGCCGAGACCCCCAATTTCACCCCCAAAAACTGGAAAAAGTTATTGACTCGAGTATAAGCCTATCCGCCGTTCTGCAAGCCTCTGCCGCCAGCAGAGGCTCGATCTGCCATTTTGCAAGCCTGAATACACAGGAATACCCTGTGTGGCCGTGGCTCTCGGGGAAGCCCTGGCTGTCCGCTTCCTCGCTCCATGCTGCCATTCGGGGCCCGCGCGTTCCCTGGGCAAATCACGGCGCCCAGCAGGCGAGGAAACACGCCCGCTCCAGTCGCCCCCCCTTCCCTCAGGAGACGCGAAGCAAGTGACCACCCGGAGCTTACCGAGGACTTGCGCGCGGCCGAGGCTTCGGTGCTTCCAGGATCGCGCGCACCTCTCCCAAGCCGCCGCCGTCCGGAGACCTGCCGAAGTTTGGGGAGGTTTGGGGAGGTGCGCGTGCACCTCCCCAAACCTCCCCAAACATCGGCAGGTCTCCGGACCTCCGCGCCCTGCCTGCCTGCTTCTTTCCGCAGCGGAAAGAAGCAGGCAGGCAGGGCGCGGAGGAACGGAGACCTGCCGACGTTTGGGGAGGTTTGGGCGCCTCCCCAAACCTCCCCAAACGTCGGCAGGTCTCCGTTCCTCCTGCCGACGTTTGGGGAGGTTTGGGCGCCTCCCCAAACGTCGGCAGGTCTCCGTTCCTCTGCGCAGACCTGCCGACGTTTGGGGAGGTTTGGGCGCCTCCCCAAACGTCGGCAGGTCTCCGTTCCTCCTGCCGACGTTTGGGGAGGTTTGGGCGCCTCCCCAAACCTCCCCAAACGTCAGCAGGTCTCCGTTCCTCCGCGCAGACCTGCCGACGTTTGGGGAGGTTTGGGCGCCTCCCCAAACCTCCCCAAACGTCGGCAGGTCTCCGTTCCTCCGCGCGCCCTGCGGAAAGAAGCAGGCAGGCAAGGCGTGGAGGTCCGGAGACCTGCCGACGTTTGGGGAGGTTGGGGGAGGTGCGCGCGCACCTCCCCAAACCTCGGCAGGTCTCCGGATGGCGGTGGCTTGGGAGAGGTGCGCGCGATCCCGGAAGCACCAAAGCCTCGGCCGCGCACAAGTCCTCGGTAAGTTTTTTTGTTGATTGGAGTATAAGCCGAAGTGGAATTTTTCAGCCCAAAAAGTGGGCTGAAAAATTCGGCTTATACTCAAGTATATATGGTAGGTTTTTATCAATTTCAAGCTTCAGCCCTGCCATTGGAAGAATGAATACTCTTTTTTGTTTCAGAAGACCAAACCTTTTCTTTGAGACCTGATAAGAATATTGCGGTCTTTACTGACGAACTAATATTCTTTTCCTTTTATTTTCAGCATAGCTAAAGAAGCCTTTTTGCATTACTCTAAGCATCCTTTGCTAAACTCAACTCATTCTGAGCTTTCACGTTTTTGATACTAGCTCTTTAGTTCTATAGTATCTTCCTCATTTTACAAATCATAAATGTCTCCAACATTGCACTTCAGTACTGTATTCTTATATGATCCAATGATAGATAATTTCTCCTCGACACCCCTACAGCAGTATAACTTATCTGTCCCCCGTTACCCTCCCCAGTTTATTTGTGTCACAACACTTACATTCCTTGAGAGGATGAAAACATCTGCAATTCTAATGGCTTCCTACCAGTATATTAGGTAATTTTTCAAAAGCAGTCACTCACAAGCCAGTAAATATGTAAGAAACTACACTATATCCGAGCAGGTGATATTAAAAATATCTTGCATATGCATCCAGACTATTATCCATAATTAAATGAAGTGGAAGGCAGTGTTCGAGTGATAACGACCCTATAGCATTGGGATCCGGAAGCAGAGTCAAGGCCATAATGAATGGGATGAAGTAAGGAGATAGTTGAGAGTCGTTTCGTTATGAGATGGGTGGCAAGCAAGCAGACAAACAAATAAATAGGGATCAATCACACTGGAGGGTTGGAGATGGGGAAGAGGGTTGCAGGATTTGGGTTCTTTTCCCAGTAGGCTTACTTAATAGCTGAAATCTAATTTTGATTTCCAAAAGCTGTTCTGACAATATTTCGGCTCAAGGTCTGAAACAGTCTGCTAATTTCCAGCAACGGCTCCACTGAAATTCAGTGGAACAATCAAAATGAGCTCTGAAAGGCACAAGAAACCATTCAGCTGTAGAGGTTTGGCCATCCCTCAGATAAAGTGTCTCCATATTAAAAAGAGTAGTAATTCAGTACAGAAAATGTTATCATGTCACTTGATTATAAGAAAAAGCTAACTTTTATCTTTTTGATTTCGGTTAAGAATTAATCTCCTGAGGCTGGGTGGCACTCCTTGGCTGATCTTCAAAAGCTAAGCAAGACTGAATCTGGTTTGACTCGATTAGACCACCAGGAAGTAACAGGTTAGAACAGTGGCCCCCCAACCTTTTCAGTGCCAGGGACCAGTTCCCCCTCACAGGAGGTGGGGGGGAGAGCATGGTTTTGAACGCTGCCTGCATCCTGTGTATGTGCAGATGGGGTTTCTGGTGTGCAGCGGATGGATTGGGGACCCCCTGAGTTAGAGGATAGACTTATGTCTCGGATAATGACAGTGACAAATCACTTCCATTTATTGCCAAGAAAACTATACAAACATGTCCAGAATATCTGCAGAAGTTGTGTTCAACCAGATATTCACTTTATCTCTATTTGGGTAATTTAAGATTGTAGGATGATTTTAAAAATCATATACCAAACATTCATTGGTAGTTCTATGTTGCATAAAAACATATAATTCTTTCTCCTGAAAAAGCTGGAAATATGGCAGTTGGATACCTATTAAAAATGCAAACTTTTCAATTTAATTGTCATAAAATGTGACAAAAGATAATAGAATTTAGAATAAACTACATTAATCTAATAAAAATTCTCTACATAGACCTCTGCACATATGAACCAAAAAATTAATTATATTTTTTCTCTCATTCTCATTCAAGATTAATTTATTTTAATACCATCTAATGGGTCTGCTCAGTTTAATAAAAGTCTTAATGTTATTTATTTGATTATTTTATGATGAAAGACTATACTGAACTGGAATGTTACAAATGCCTTTAACCTTCAAAATCTTTAATGCTGGTGGAAAAGTGGAGGTGGGAAAGAGAAGTCTTACAGGATTTCAGTAGCATAAATGGAATACATTTCTACTTTCAGAGCCTTCCTACACTGTAGCTAAATAAATCTCAGCATTCGATTTTAAATTTAATTGGCTCTAAATTTATACAATAATTTATATGTTTCTGATTCCTACTTCAACTTAAGTCTGATTTGCAAAATCTCACTGCAGTGAAGTTTAATTATTCTTGATTTTGAGATTTCAGGAAAAGTAATTTGTATAATAGATATTTTTTAAAAAGAAACTTTTACGATATATTTATTTATTTATTTATTTATTTATTTATTTATTTATTCGTTTTATATACCGCCCTTCTCCCGGAGGACTCAGGGCGGTGTACAGAGCAAAGTAAGTATACAATAAACCAACAATAAAACAAATAAAACCCCAGATCTACAAATAAAACCCCAAATCTATCAGGCCAGGCCGGCTTGCTGGAATAGATAGGTTTTTAAATCTCGCCGAAAGGTGCGAAGGTCGGGGGCCATCTGGATTTCGGCTGGTAAGCGGTTCCAGAGGATTGGCGCACCCACCGAGAATGCTCTCCCCCTGGGGGTCACCAGCCGGCATTCTCTGACCGGTGGCACCCTGAGGAGGCCCTCTCTGTGGGAGCGCACAGGACGGATATTAACGTTTAGCTATAATCTTCCCTTGTAAGGCCACTACAATAGAATAAACAATCTGACCCAATGTGGGCAAAAGTTTTCCCCAAAGGCCCAGTAAGATACGGGAGGAATCTGCAATTTTCTAATCTGCCTAGCAAGTCCATATTGCTACTTGTGAATTTATCAGGAGGAGAAAACAAGGCTTAATTGAGCCTTTAGGAATCTGTTATATGAAGTATAGAGCTTACTGTGAATCATCTCTGTGAACCTGTAAGCTACGTATTTACTATTAGAGATTTAAGGATAAGACTGCAGATTTCATTCCCTAAAGAGAAGAGATGGAGGAGTAGTCTGGGCCACTGTTTCTCCTAATTTTTTCTTTTTCTTACCTTGGGGGAGGAAGGGAAGAAGCAACTGTTAATGACAATTCCATAACAAGTTTTGTCTAAAAAACCCAAAGATTTGGACAGTAGCTTCAGAAGAAAAGAATGTAGAAGAATAAAATTGAGACTAATAACATGGTTTGCCAGATGTTCCTCTTATCAAACCTGTGTACACAACAGTCACATTTTAAAAAGTTAGGTAGTTAAAGTTTCCTTTAAGCTTTAAAACAGCACACAGTAAAAACTTTTCAGGTTTCACATTTAAAAGCCTAGAGAGACATAAGGGAACTGATTGACTGATCCTTTTAGCTGAGTTTTTACATCAAGTAATTTCTATGTTTCTGATGTAGTATACTGCACGAACCTAACCACAGAGGTTTATGTTGTATAAACTCTAGCAAGTGTGCTTTATTCAAGAAGCTGTAGTTTACCAAATCCACAGTATAATACAATGCCTCAAGCAAAGGAATCTTCAGGCAGAAGAAAAGTCAGCTTGATAAACAGAAAATTATATGTACAGGGAGCAGTAAGTTGTGATTCACAAAGAAGAGCCTTCTTGTCAACAAGAAAAACTTGTTGACTGGTAGAAGTTTAGGATTAATAAATAGAATGTTATTTTCAAGAATAGCAACTCTGATCACAGCAGAAGACAATCTGATAGCACTAGAGCAAATATCCCCAATTTGGTATGTTCTAGAACAGGGGTGTCAAACTGCCGGCCCGCGGGCTGGAGCGTCACGGAGAAACCACACCCATCCCATTTTCGGCAATGGGAAAAAGTTCCGATATGTTGCGCAACGTCACATGACGTCATGAGTTTGACATGCCTGTTCTAGAAGTTTTAGATCAATGTTTTTAACATCTGTTATCCTCAACTCACAGAATTTCCCAGCGAGCAAGAGAAGTCCACTCATCTTAAAGTTGCCAAGTTTGAGAAACACTGTTTTAGATTTCAACTACTAGAATTCCAAGTGCCTTAGAATAATTCTGCCTGGGAATAATGGGAATTGAAGACCAACACGCTTGAAATCCACCAGGCTGTAGTCTATATATACTCATTTTATTTTGCAAGCCTTTTCCATTGCATGGAAAAATTGGATGGGATAATCCACATCTTCTTGTTGGTAGCTATATAGTCCTTTCTACTGTAACAATCAGTGTTATTTTAGCTAAGTACTGGTTATTAAGTCCTTTTAAAACCTTTATGTGGCTTAATATGAAAAGCTCAACTTCATCCAAGAACGCTCACGCTTTTCAATTGCAAATTTAAAATAAATGATTTTAAGTAATTAAAACACCTGTGAACACTTACAGGTAGTCCTCAACATCTGATCACAATTGAGCCCCAAATTTATGTTGCTAAGCAAGACAGGTTAAGTGAATTTTGCCCCATTTTACAACCTTTCTTGCCACCTTTTTTGCAACCTTTTTGTTGTTAAGTGAATCACTGCACTTGTTAAGTTAATAACACGGCTGTTAAGTGAATCTGGCTTCCCCATTGACTTTGATTGTTAGAAGTCACAAAAGGGGATCACATGACCCCAGGACACTGCAGTCGTCATAAATATGAGTCAGTTGTTAAGCATCTAAATTTTGATGATGTGGCCCTGGGGATGCTGCAATGGTCAGAAGCATGAAAAACAATCATAAGCCACTTCTTTTTCAGTGCCATTGTAACTTTGAACGATTACTAAGTGAACTGTTGTAAGTTGAGGACTACCAGTGGAATAATTAAGATGCCAGAGGAATCAACACAAATTCTTTTCCAAGCAGAACACTAGTGGAAATGAATTCTAATAATTAACAACCTCAACTCTATAATGATATTCCCACATGCTCAAATATCTTTTAATTTCTTTAATTTCTTTCTTGTATTTATAGCATGACTTTAGAGTAGGATTTTGCACTATTTTTATGCTGAGAAACAAAGCCAGAGGTGTCAAACTGCCGGCCCATGGGCCAGATGCATCACGCCGAAACCGCGCCCAGCCCATTACTGGCAATGGGGGAAAAGTCGCGATACGTCACGACACGTCACTTGGCGAGTTTGACATTCCTGAACTAAGCTGATGCGTTTCAATTTATTGTTGTTCTAGAAACATCTGATATCTATTTTTGCTGACTCAGATTTCTGCAGGAGAAAAGCTCAAAAACTGAGAATAAGCATCACAGGGGAAGCCAAGTTTAAGCAGATAATCTTCCATATTTATAGTGTGTCTGTGTTTGTGTGTGTGTCTCCATCCATCCATCCATCCATCCAGTGGGTGCAATCAATGTATAATGTAGCCAGAATAACTGCACAAACAATCCCATTAGGTTTTAATTGTCCAGTTTCCACAGCCTTTGCCTTTGAACTATATGCTACTGAAAGTAACTGTGGTTCCAAACAGAGAAACCGGAGGCAGAAGCAAGCACGTCTAATTTTAAGGAACCAGAGACAAGAACAAAAGAATCAGGATGGCAGCCAAGTTCCAGAGAGGCATCTAAGCAGAACAAGTCTAGTATAATCCTATTTAATCTAACCCATGAGTACAATCTTATTGCTACTCATGAGCTGTTCAAACTTATAACCATTCGTGAGGTTCGTAAGGTTTAGATAAGCAAGGACTGGCCTTTAAGATAGCTTAGAATCACCCGTGTTGTGTTCCTACTTTGCAATGGTTAGTCAACTGGGTAATTAATGGGATATAAGTGGATCAGGAGGGCAGAATCTGTTTCACAGTGACAATGGTTCCATTTCTCCCCTCTTACTCTTTCTGCTTGTCTGTGAAACCGTGTAATGAGACACTGTGGATAATGGATATTGAGCATGCCTCACCTATTCTCAAGTCAAGTTTTTATTTCACGTTAAGATTCTCCTTTTAATGCAAGTTAAGCAACACTTGAAGTGGAAGAACTGGATAAAAATGAGAATAGCTTACAGGCTTTTTTACTCTTATATGACATCTCATCACACGGTTTGCACATGGAGAGCGAAGCAGGATGGATAGGAACAGAGCTCTTGAAATCTAGGCCACATTTCTAGGCGGTGAGAGAAAGTGATTCCATGCCATAAATGTTTATTTCTTACGCCTTGTTTCTTCAATAATTCTACATTCTGTAGACTTTTTTCCCCCAATTACAGCTCAATTTCTCTCTTTTTCCCCCCCTCTTTCACCAACTAATTCAGTTCAGTCTGTCTGCCCTGGCTGTTTGCCAACTTCTTATATTGCTGGCTTAAGTTTTTTTCCCCCCTCTCTCTTTCCTTGTTTATATCAAGCATTTTCCTTAGGTACATCTGCCTAATTTCATTTACTCACCCACATCTAACATTTGCTATTGATTTCCCCAAACCGTTCTCTCCTGCTTCTACAAGCTTGATGCAGGCAACTTCAATCCTTTTAAAACTAAATCTGAGAGAAGCGAGAAATCTACTTCATTCTTTCTAGCCTGAATAACAGCAATGGCAGCTGCCTGTGTATTCTCTTTCATCTACTCTCTCTCTCTCTCTTTCTCTCTCTCATACACACTCCTCCAGCCTTCTAAAAGCAAGAAGAGAGGGCACACAGCTGCCACAGTATTGTATTTCCCCCATCTATAACAGTACAATCTTGGCTGCCAGTCCCAGTGAGCACTTGTGCACATGCATGTACACACACACACACACACACACACACACACACACAAACACACAAAGGAGGAAAAGAAAAAAAAAAGAAAAAAAAGGAGGTACCAGAGTGGTCACTGAAATAACCCTGAAAAGGGCAGCCTAAAGGAAAAGCAGGCCCATGTTTTTTTTTGAAAATAATCCTAGTGAGAGAGGTTGGAAATTAATTCAGAAGTAGGTCTTTTAAAAAGAAAGCCTGTTTCTAATCTAAAGCAGTAGCAAATCCTCCAATGGTCCCTCCTTGGCCTCTGTAATTCAGACCTGAAAAGGAGATACCAGTAAGAGGGTTTTTCTAGGAAGGAAGGGATTCTTATCTTTAAAAAAAAAGACTGGAGCAAAGAGATTGTGGTTGCAAGAAAAGGGAGGGAGAAAAAAAAAACTATTGTCATTTTTGTAGTCCTTCTTATCAATTACTGGATATGCCTCTCAGGCAAATACAGCAAAAAAGCCAACACAATGATGACATTTTACCACCTGATTTTTTATATAATTCACATCTATTGTCTTGCTGTCAATTAATTAACAGATTATTAATGGATCGAATACTGTTGACCAAAAAAAACAAACCTCTGATTAAACTCAGTTCTTAAAATAGGTTCTTACAAAAAAGAAGGGAAAAAAAAAGAAAAATACCCAGCTTCTCTTTTAAACAGGATTTTCTTTCACAACCACTCCTTATTTCCATCAGCTAAACATGAAATATTTTTTTCTGATTTTGTTTATAATCTAATGTGATTTGATTACACAAAATTCACGCTGAGATTGCTCATCTCAGGTGTCAACCATAATTTCAACCCTCTCTATTTCCCTCACTCCATCCAACTTAAGACTTATTTCCAGTATGAATGATTTAAGAGCTAAAATTATTTTCAAACGCAGTTGCTCATTATATAGTAAGTAAGACTGAAATATGCTGAATGTGCTAAACAATTTTTATAATGTAGTACAATCTGGGTACGAGAATGCCACTTAGGACACAGAATTGAGAATTTTCTTTTGTAAATCAAATGATCCTTAAAACAGTACATTTCAGCAGACTAACACTGCCCCCTACTGACATGTAATTTAATAAAACTCCAGCATATTAATTACAATTTTTTTTTAAAAAAAATCTTTTATATCATGAGCCTAATGTAAGAAATTACATTGCACAGAATTTATTCCTGCTGATATTGTTATAAATTACAAATAACTGTTCACATTTTTCTCAAAAATGGATGCTAATCTTTGTTTGTGTGAAATCAAATAAGCTAATGAGCTATTAACAGTTGTTGTGCAAACAGGCACTGATGGTGCCAATTACAAGAAAATTCCTAGTCCATTGGATGATAATGAAGGATCAATAAAAGCAGTCAAATCAGGTCTTCTAAAGGGCAATTCCAACAGATACATTTTGGAATGGAACAGCTTTGTCTGATTATTATCCCGCCTTAAAATTCACAAATGTGATGGTGTTAATGTTTGAAATCTTCCCTTGTATCTCCCAAGCATTTCCACTTGTGACTTGCTCCCCTGTATACAGAACGGTATTAAGGTGACATACATGAATGTCAATTTAACAGAAATATTTTTTTATTCAAGATATAATTTAATTTGTTACGATGCTTAGACCAGAGGTCCCCAACCTTTTGGGCATCAGGGACTGGTTCCATGGAGAGAAGTTTTTCCACAGATCGGAGAGTGAGAGGTTTTGTGTGCTGCCTGCATCCCACAAGCTTTGCTTGTTTGTGCAGACCGGTTGCTGGCATGCCGCGGCCCAGTACCACAGACCGAGGGTTAGGGACCCCTGGCTTAGACTTTTTCTTACAAGTTTTTTTTCAGATTCTTTCTAATAAAATTTCTTCAGATAAATTCTTATTGTAATCAAATACTACTACCTTTAGATTATCATCTGTTGAACTCACTGGGATTTCCTTTTCGGATGGCTTGTTGTTTTTGTAAAACTTTCTGAAATCTTCTCATTTTCTTCTTGGCTAATAGGCTATCCATCAGTGGCTGACAAATCTTGCTTGCCTTTACCTTTCCCCACATACTTAAATAAAAAATTTACTATAATATTGCAAAATCTTTAATGAGCATTCAGTAATTTCATTCCAGATTATCACAAACTGTTCAGAACATTAACATGTGAGATCTCTTACAAGGCTTTAGCATTCTCATGCAAGATCACCAACCTTTTATGAAATCTGGCAATCTCATGTGATTTTGGAATCTATGTAAAAGTCGCAAATTAAATTAAATTAAGGCTTTAATGTTGCCTTTTACATAGCTTTATGACCTGATGCCATATGCTATAAATGTTTTCTTCAACAACTATATCAGTTATTTGTTCTTCAAAGTAAAGTGGCAGCAAAATCCAGATGGCTGTTTTATTAAAAAAAAAGCTTTTAATAAATCCTCCACCCCATTTTATGCTTTTCAAAACATAAAACTCAACAAAAAGGCTATACAACTCATATAATTGTACATGTATCCATGCAGTGTATGTAACATCATGACTTTGATATCACTTTCACACTTACATTGCTTAATTAACTTGTTATAACAAAGTTACATACAATGGACTACATTCCAAAAACTATGCTAAAATCTGATTGTAAAATTGGGATGGGGCCAGATTGTTGTAATAGTTAAGGCATCTGGCTAGAAACTAGATTTTGGTCTTGCCAGCTGGGGGACCTTGGGCCAGTCACTCCCTCTCAGCCCTGGGAAGGAAGCAATGGCAAACCACTTCTAAAAACTTCCCAAGAAAACTGCAGGGATTTATCCAGGCAGTTATCAAAAGTCAACACAGACTTGAAGACAGGCGCGCGCGCACATGCACACACACGCATACACAAACACAGAGAGAGTGGGAATGGTTTGTAGTTCAGAACTAAGAGTCAACTGTCGTGATTTGACAGAAAAACATCTTTGATTCGCTTAAAATAACACTTGTTTTTACTATGCTAGATATTATGATGTTTCAGGGACTAACTAAGATTTGAATTTGATCAACAGGATTTTGTTACTAATTTCACCATATATCTTTATAAGGAAGCAAAGGTCATAGAAGCAAATGCCAGAAAAGATTTTAAAAGCAGAAGACTATGGAGAGGATGATAATGTGGATATCTAAGTATTCAAAAATCAGTTCCAAGTTCAGGATAACAGAAAGTGTCAGTGTAATGCAAAGTCAGTATTTGGAATTTGGAGGGCAGGTGGAAAAAAGGAAGGAGGAAGTAGATTAATACCTTTGGAAAGTGGCCAGGCTTTAATCAATGGAGGTTTTCATTATTCAAATGTACTGATAAAACTTTGTATGCATTAGCTTTTTAAAAAAATAAATAAATAAATCTCGAAATACTGCAACACATTCCTGGAAGTGGTAAGATTATTTTCAAGGTTATTTAACACTATATATAGTCAAAACCATGTCAGGCCTTATGAACAAAATGAGTTTATCCATCTAAATAAAATGTGGCAATCATTTTTAACAACTCAAATCAGAAAGTAAACCCATTTTAAAAAACCAGGCAATTCAAGAATAAAATAAAAGGAATGGGTAACTATTGAAATATAGATTTAATTTTTATAACTCATGGCTAGGCCAAGCAAAATTATTGTGACTCCTTATAAACCTCTTCCTCAGGACCTAGAAAGAACATCATGTCTGGAAATTCATTAGTATTGTTAGTAAAAGGGAACCACAGAGCCTTGATGCGAAACCCTTGCTGGTTGCTAACTTCAAAAATCTATGTTTCCCGGTTAGCAAAGCTATGAGAGTTGTGATGCTGGGGAAAATTAAAATGGAAAAATTCCACTGCAGCACGACGGGATGAAATTTCTAAGAATGAAAAGCTTCCAATTCTGCTAGAACATCTAAACTTGATCAATCTGACATTTTAGGCAAACTATCCTATAGCACTGACTGCAAAGCTAAAAACTGTTTAAACAGAAAGTGTTTTCAAACTTGGCAAATTTAAGATGCATGGACTTCAACTACCAGAATTCCCCTGCCAGCACTGGACAAGGTTTTTGGCATCCTTCTACCTCTGCCATATGGAAGTCGGGCCTAAATTGTCAGAAACATTTGTACTTAAGTTTATACTGACAGAAAAGTTGGTGGAAGATTAATAAAGTCTGGAGGAAGTGTTTTACTACATTCCAGAAACTTAGTTTTAAACGAATCACAACCCTTAAAAGTAAGAAACAACTCCAGGACAGTATAGGTAGTCCTTGGCTTACAACCACACCGGAACCAGAACTTCTATCACTAAGCAACGCAATCATTAATTGAGTTGCACCTGATTTTATGACTTTTTCCACCACTGTTAAGCAAATCCCGTGGTTCTTAAGCAAATGCTACTTCCTCCATTGACTCAGCTTGCCAGAAGCCACCTTTAGGCAAAGGTAGAAGGATGCCAAAAACTCTGGCCTTGTCCAGTGCTGGCAGAGGAATTCTGGGAGCTGAAATCCATGCATCTTAAATTTGCCAAGTTTGAAAAAAAAGGATGGCTGCAAATGGCAATCACACAAACCCCAGGATGCTACAACCATTGTAAATACACCCTGGTTACCAAGCACATAAATTTTGATCCATTTGCGGGGAGGCTGTGATGGTCATGAATACAAGTGACAGGCTGTAAGTCACTTTTTGTAGTGGTGTCGTAACTTTGAACAGCTGTTAAATGAATGATCATAAACTAAGGACTATCTTTATAAACCTGTAGCCTGTTGGTGAGATCTCACCCGTCCTAAAGACCTTATTGTTCTCCTTCCTCAAAATGGAATACTTTGAATCTCAAATGTCTATAGAGATTCTCAGTGATCCAGCTCATAATTGTCCCAAAGGTGCTTTTTACCCCGAGGCAACAAGACTTTCTTGTTTTTCTTTGAAGACATTTTGCTTCTCATCCAAGAAGCTTCTTGAGCTGAAGAAGAGCTGGAGAAGCTTCTTGGATAAGAAGTGAAATATTTTCAAAGAAAAACAAGAAAGTCCAGTTACCTCGGGAGGGGGGGGAGGGGGAAGCACCTTTAGGATTTGAGTCTCAAAGCATTTTCAGTGAGTAATGACTGGGTAAGGGACAAGCCATTTTGAAGCAGCAGCATCTCTCTGGAGCTCTGGTTCCCCATATATCCCTATAGCTGATCCTTCCAAGTGACCCTATTGTTTCATAAGGCAATGACCCCTAGCCTTACTTTTCCTTTTTTTATCAGATATGGAAAGATAAGGAGCAATATATCACCACATAAAAGAGCTGTCACTTTGAAAGGTTATTTTCCCTTAGAGTGTGGACTATGGCCTTTGGGTCTCAATCACTGTGGTTATGAGATGTTTCTGATAGCCATCCAGGCCTTGCTCAAAAAGAGCGGTCATGTGAAAGAGACCATGTCATTTTTTTCGGTGCTGTTATAACTTCAGACAGTCACTAAATTAGGGCTCTTCAAACTTGGCCCTTTTATGACTTGTGGACTTCAACTCCCAGAATTCCTCAGCCAGCATGCCTGGCTGAGGAATTCTGGGAGTTGAAGTCCACAAGTCATAAAAGGGCCAAGTTTAAAGGCCCCTGCGCTAAACGGATGATTGAAAGTTGTGGATTACTTGTAATTCCCAGTATACTCTCAATATTCCAGGCCTTCAAGAGAGCAACAACTCTTAACCATCACTTAAGTATAAATGAATGAACTTTTATTGTTAAAGTACAAACATGTATACATTGAGATTGGCTGAGCCTCCCTTTGTGCCCTCCCCCCCACAACTCACAGTGACAACAAACCCACCATCTTGTTACACTATGTGAGCTAAATCCTTTAATTCTGTATCTAGAGAATCTCTTTGAGAATAGAGATCCTCTACCTTGTGTAGTGGGTCTTGTTTCAGAAATACCTGTTATAATAACATTCCAAAAACTTAATTCTGCTTGAATATCTTCTAATTTTTTAGCTCAGCCATGTCCTTTTAGTAGATTGTCCATTACTAAATCCATAATTGCTTTCAATAGCTTATGCTCAAGTCAAGCACTAGATTTACTAAGATATTCTGCATCTAGAAAAACATAACTCTTTTGTAAGGAATGAAAAAATACTGCAATTAGCATGGAATCTGTAATTGCGAAAGTATCATTGAATATCATAATGCTAGCAATGGGAAGATGGGAAGGAAAACGTTGCCTAATTGCAAATAGCCAAGAACTGATAAAAATTAAAATAAATTATTCACTGGCAATAAGGACTACTTGTACATAGTCCTGGTATTTTTATAATCATTCTTCAATAAAAAATATTCCAAGAGCATTTCACATAAGCATAATCTGTATCAGAAACATTAATCATGAGACACAGAGTTCTGACCTAAATGATAATTAAATTCTCCAAAATAGTAGCATACTGAATTCAGAATTTTGAGTGCACTGGAGTTTTTTTTTTAGTTTATAAAACTGGAAAGGGAAGCTATCAACATGTGAAGCATTAATAATGTATAAACTATGTAAGGACAGAAAAATAAAATTAAAAAGAACACAATACTATACAGTATGTATAAATCTATGGAAGACATAAACTGCAAGAAATAAATCTCTACTCTTTAACCTCAATGCACTTTGGAAAAAGAAAGAAGAATTAGGAGGCCAGAGTACATCTGAACAACATAAAGGCAAGATATTGAAGAATATCAACATTTCAACCAGGCTGTCAAGAAACAAGTTACTAACTTAACAGCTGCAGTGATTCACTTAACAACTGGGGCAAGGAAGGTTGTAAAATGGGGCAAAACTCACTTAACAAATGTGTCACTTAGCGACAGAAATTTTGGGCTCAGTTGTGGTTGTAAGTTGAGGATTACTTGCATATCATTCTAATATACAATAAGCATTATATCACTAACACCATACTGCTAGGTGCTTTTTTTTTCATGAAAAGCACCCGAGGCTGTCATATTCCATTCCTGCTATCTTAACTTTATCTGAAATCTTCAAAATCAAAAGAAGAGAGTTTTTCTCCTGCTGTTTTTATAGGATTAAAAAATTCAACCTGCTTTAAAGGTATAAAAAGCAATTAAATGTATACATTTACTCACACATACACACATAGGTAGTGCCCATTTATCTAAAATGAAACGGCATTTGCACTACTGTGTAGAAAATTGATTTTATTTTTAAAACATTCATCCAATTCATTCATTCTGATTTAAAAGCTAATTAGAAGGGGGGGAAAACCTCTGATACAGGCATAAAAATATGTCTGAATGGTGTTTACGAATGCTTTCTTGGGTTGCTTTCCAAATTAGATGTTTTTCAACTAACCCTGTGCACTTTAGCCAATCTAAGGAAAATGTGTAATCAACCTCTGTTACTAGATGTAAAAGTAAAACTAAAAACTGTGTAAAGTGTGTCCAATAAGATAAGACTCTTGCATTTTGCACTCTCTTCAGATTTATTAATTATGTTACAAAACTTTCTTGGTATAATTTAAAAAGAAAACTTCATTTCCTCTATTTGTTATACTTAATGAATACCTATGTGTTCCTGGTTCTTTCTACAGCTCCCGAGTCTTCTGAAACTCTTTGAGATGTCATTAATATTGATCAGCAATTTCAAAAACAGAAATTTACACCATGCTTTCTATAGAACCAGTCATAGCACAGGCCTCCCCATAAAGTTTAAAGCATGCCTTGCACAAAAAATAAATGTACGTTTAATTAGTCAAATTTTATTGTTCATTTTACTATTCCCTTATTATTTGTAAGGGACGCGGTGGCTCAGTGGGTTAGGACGCTGAGCTTGTTGATCAGAAGGTCAGCAGTTTGGTGGGTCGAATCCCGAGTGCCGCGTAACAGAGAGAGCACCTGTTATTCATCCCAGCTTCTGCCAACCTAGCAGTTTGGAAGCACGTAAAAAATGCAAGTAGAAAAATAGGGACCACTACGGTGGGAAGGTAACAGTGTTCCATGCACCTTTGGCGTCTAGTCATGCCGGCCACATGACCACAGAGATGTCCTCAGACAAGCGCTGGCTCTTCGGCTTTGAAACGGATAATGAGCACTGGCCCCTAGAGTTGGAAACGACTAGCAGGCATGTGCAGGGGAACCTTTACCTTTACCTTTTATTTGTAAAAAAAAACCAAACAGCTTTGTTTTATAAGACAGAAATGCAGTTCAGAAGAAACTGATTTGCATTTGTGAGCATATGAATAAATGAATAATGGGAGATAATCTGAAGCATTTTATAACTGAGTATTCCACAACTGAAATACGCTTATCCAAATACTTATTTCTGAAATTATTATTCTGAAAATAATTTAAAAAGCTTCTTCTTTCAGATGTCTGCACCATCCAGTAACTACAAAGCAAAAAACAACCACAATTGTCTTCACCTAAAGTCATGCATGAATATTAGCTCACAATACTTCCATTTCTAGCGGAGGATCATGTATCTCAGGGGTGGGGAACCTTGGCTCTTTTATGACTTGTGGACTTCAACTCCCAGAATTCCTGAGCCAGCCAGGAATGGCTCAGGAATTCTGGGAGTTGAAGTCCACAAATCATAAAAGAGCCAAGGTTCCCCAAACCTGGTGTATCAGAATGTAATTTACATTCCGGAGATTATAGATCAAATTATGCTCAGTGGATAATACTGATATATTTTACCAGTGATCCTATCTCCCATGGTTCCATCTATCAGTACTCTTGGTAGGATAGCCTGGAGTAAGAAGGTAAGTACTATCTGTTACAACCGTTTTCAGCCCTGCACTTAGCCACAAACCTACATGTTTGCCAGATCTTAAATATGCACACATACACAAAAAGCCATATGAGGTCTCTTTCCATCATATCTTTCCCCAAATTATGTGAAATTCATAGTCTGGAGGGCAGTGATGACCCCTTTCAGCATTAAACTAATGTTGTGCAATCAGGAGCATAAAATAACGGCAGAAAAAATGGCAAATCCAGTTTATCTAAGTTATCTTGCTTTTTGTTTCTTTATTGCATATGATAAAGTTTTGACCCTGCAGTAATCCTCAATCACAACTAGGCCCAAAATTTCTGTTGCTAAGTGAGACATTTGTTAAGTGAGCTTGTTAAGGCTGTTAAGTAGTTAAAACACCTGCGAACACTATAGAGCAGACATGTCAAACTCGCGACATGTCGCACAACGTATCAGGCCGGTTTTGCCATTGCTGGCAATGGGGTGGGCACGGCTTCCGGATGACACGTCTGGCTGGCAGTTTGATATCCCTGCTATAGAGCTAGTCCTCAACTTATGATCACAATTGAGCCCCAAATTTCTGTTGCTAAGCAAGACAGATGTTAAATGAATTTTGCCCCATTTTACGACCTTTCTTGCCACAGTTGATAAATGAATCACTGCAACTGTTAAGTTAACAACAGGGTTGTTAAGTGAATCTGGCTTCTCCATTGACTTTGTTAATGCATGTCACAGACTAAACATGCTCCAAATTGCCTTGAAAATGTAGCAATGCCTGACAAATCCTTATGGTCACTGCCTTGTTTTAGCTGAAAGGAGACTCTGACTGAATCATACAATGTATCAAGCCATGGTTTATTTAATCACAGTAGGCCAGAAATATACAGTATGCTAAACTATAAGCATAGTGTACAAATAAAGGCTTACAAACCACAATGGATTGATTCATGTGCAAATAAGCCACTTTAAGGGTTAGCACTATGTGTAAACCAGGCTTCCATCTTGATCATCTTGAAGAAAACAAACTATGAACAGTTGGCTGCTTCACAACTTACCTCAGAAGGAAAGCTAGCTATTGTGAAAAGGTATGTTTGTGCTAATTGGACCTTAAGGCTTAGTGAATTATACTAATTAACTCAAAGCTAGTTCAACAAATCCAGACTGAAAAAAACTGGCTGAGTTTATGCATGAAAAAGTCTCATCTGAATTAAGTTTGACTCCTGGTGATTACATGGGCACATCTATATTGTTTTCATGACAACACTTTGGATTGCCTAAAGGTCTTTTATTTAAGTACTAATTAGCTGTAACCTCGTTTTCTCAAAATCAGCAGGTTGGCTCTGATATCTCTCTATTCTTCAGAGATTTGGAAGAGCCATGGTGGCGCAGTGGTTAGAATGCAGTATTGCAGGCTAATTCTGCTGAATGCCAGGGGTTCGATCCTCACCAGCTCATCCTTCCAAGGTCAGTAAAATGAGGACCCCAGATTGTTGGGGGCAATATGCTGACTCTGTAAATCAGCAGTGATGGCAAACTGCTGAGTGGCCAAACTGCAACCCAAAACCCACTTACGTATTGTCATGTGCTGGATGGGCATGGCCAATTGGGTGGGTGTGGCCTATTGGGTGGGCGTGGCTGTGGTGGTAACGGCAGACTGGGTGGGACTAAATAGTTCAATCAATCAATTCCAACTTTGCGAGATCTTTTTTGCTGCTGAAGTTGAAATTGATTGATTGATTGAACCTTTTTTTATTTTGCACACGGTGGCAGAGGCCTAAAGCGAAAAGGTTTTATAAAACCCAGCTGAAGGCCTAGAACTGGGGCAACAGCGAGTGCCATAAAGCACTGTGAATTGGTATGTAAGTGTTATTGTTATTATTATACTTACTGAGAGCAACATCTCTTATTGACATGCATTGTATGGAACATTCCCCAAAGAAAACTGAATAGGAGCTGCTCCTGATCAATATAGCCAGTTGGCCCAGATTGCTCATTTTGTTCATATCTTTGACATCTGGTTTAACATTAGCATTTTTTTTCCTTTAGCATCTCTTTGCATTTGTCTTTATCTTGAAACTGTGGTGATTTTGCTACAATACTGTTTGGACTTTAATGTATTTACCAATAACACAGCTTCAATTTTGATGTAATTTAAGGTATCTTGCTATTAACACAAATTGTTATGGAACACATTTTTTGGAGACCCTAGCCCTATAATTTTAGCTTAATGACAAACCAATCCTTTATTTAAAATAGAACAAGGAACTTCTAAAGCCATATCTGTAATCACAATCTGCAACAGTAACAGAATCCTCATTTTTTTAAAAAAATAAAAATAAAAAAATAAATCAAAGATCTAGGTAACAATGCAAGCTAGTTTTTGATAACGTTATAGTGTTGTAGCAATATGCTAAAAGCATTTTATGATAGTGCAAAACAAAGAGAAACACCTTGGTTTGATTTGTATAAACACACAGTAGCTAAGCATTTGATCACTCAGTTCATAGCTGGGTGATATGTTTCCAAAGACATGACAAATAAAAAAAGAGAACCAATACAGAACTTCCTTTCTCGCCAGGCAGACAAAAGTACAGCAGGTGGCTATCTACTGCTCCAAATTAAATCATATACTGCACCGAACATTATACTAATCATTGTGAGATTCTTTTAGTTCAACATTACTCTTCCTCTTCCACCTTGGAAGCCAAAAGAAAAATGCTTTAATGACACGTGAACCACAAAAGAAGAGCAGGGATAGTTTGAACATTAGGATCCAAACTTTTTTCCCAACAGGAGGGAAAGCTTTTGCCTCTCTTTTCTACCATTTACTCCCTTAATATTATTGTTTGTTAAGTAAACTCAGGCTTATCTGGAAGAAATCCATTCTGAAACACCAGGTGGCTCATTGAAAACATTCTTCTCACAACAGATGGCCAGAACTTCTTCATTAAATTCACCTTTCGTGCAGAGGTCACCATGTGAGCCAGCCAGGGCATCCCAAACAAAATCATGACCACAGCCAATCAACAGAGGCAGAAGAGGGCAACCAAGTAACTCACAGTGCCAATGTTTCAGTCCATTTTTAAAATGCGCACATATGGGATGGGAGAGAAAATGGGCTGCCTAGAGTCCGGATGTCAAATTTCATGAGTACAGGTGTCCTCATTTAACTACCACTTATTTAGTGACCATTCTGACAAATGGTGCAATGTTGCTGAATGAGTGGCGGTTACGACCGGTCCTCAAAGCTCTGGCCATTGCAGCGCCCTCACAATCACAGGATTGTGATCTGGGCACCTGGACACTGGAATGGATTTCTGACCGTCGCAGCATCGTGTTGCATGGTTTGTGACCTTCACTTCCCAATTAGTAAAAGCAAAGTCAATGGGGAAATCAGCAGGAAGATGGAAGTTGTGATTGTGTGATGTTTTCATTTGACAACCCATGCAGTCCTCATTTAAACGAGGGACTGCAGGAACTGCCATCACTAAGTAGTGTGGTCACATGACTTTGTGCTTTTACAACCACTTCACTTAGCAAAGGAAACTCCAGTCCCAATTGCCATTATTAGCAAGAACTACTTAAAATAATAAATTAACTGACAATTCTGAAAGTGGGACAGTGGTGTCTACTGCACACAAAATAAACTGATAGAATACAAAGTAAATAATTATGTTCTAATAATTATTTTGCACTTCCCTTTGGCATTATATGTCTAGATAGAGTAAGAATTTATACTGTGGACTGGGGCAAACTAACTGAGTGGATCTACATCTTTCTTTCCCCAAAACATTTTTGTAAATGTTAGTACATGCTGATTTATAAATTGACGTGTCAAAGTCACCCTAATTTCCTCTCTGAGTCACACATAATGCTGAAGTACTATCATCTTCACAATTTTAATTCCCAAATTCAAACAAATAATTACCCAAATATACTTCCTTTGTACAGAAGTTCATATACAACTATAGAATATATAGATTTAGGCTAATAAAAAATAACTGCACTGTTATTTCCTACCCTGGCAACTAATAGTAGAGTGGGAAGTTTGCTAGTAAGCAGATTGTCTACTATAATTTAGCTATTGTAAACTTCTCAACATGGCAACCCCTCCACTATTTTTAATAATTTAAAATATTATATTTTATCTTTCTGTGACTAAAAATCATTGTGTAGTCAATAATAAAATTCTTAATAGGACCGACTGTTTGAGCAGGGGGTTGCCCTAGAAGCTTCCAAGGGTCCCTTCCAATTCAGTTATCCTGTTACTCTGTAAATCTTAAGACCAACTCTAAGCTGGATAGGGCCTTCATATACTGAGAGATGTAATTCAAGAGGTTAAAAAAGAATGTGATACATACGCTGTACAGCCAAAACTAGCGGCTCTGTTCATAATCACTCATGCCTGGTCATCTCCCAGGTGGGCTATTGTAATATGCTTTCCATGGGGCTACTGTGAAGAATATTCCAAAGCTTCAAATGGTGCAGAATGAGGCAGCATGGGCAGTCATGTGTGTCCCTAAAATGACACTTGTTATATCAGCTGCATTCGTTACCAATCTGCTTCTGGGTTCAAATTAAGGTGCTGGCTTTGACCTGTAAAACTCTTCACACAATTGGGCTGGATTATTGTGGGCTGTCTAATCCTGATAATATCTGCCCATCTCATCAGATCTGGCAGAAGAGGTATGTTGCAGGTCCTGTCTACTAAAGAGTTACATCTGGTGGGATCCAGGAGATGGGCCTTTTCTGCTGTAGCATCACCTTTTGGAACATCATCCTTTACTAGGTGAGATTGGCCCCTTCCCTGCCATCCTTCTAGAAATCCCTCGAAATCTGGCTAGGTCAAGAGGCCTGGGTGGTCTCAAGACAATGTTGATCTGCCAATATGACTCACTATTTGTAATATTCAATGTTCTTGCCTAGCCTTTTTAAATAATAACATCAATGTTTTTAATAGCAGTGTGCTTTAATTTTGCTATTTTGTGGTTTTAAAGTATGTTGGCCCAGAGCCCTGTTTTGTGAGATGGGGGGTCATATAAATATGATTGACACACAAAGAATTTCTCCTCTAGAATCTCTCCCCTGCCCCAAAGTTGAGGAGAAAATGTGGTATAGCGTTATGACCTAAGTTGCGTAGGCAGGGGTAGGCTCCAATAAAGTCCTTTATTGCTCTGCTATCCCGCAACAAATGGCCCTACAATGGCTGGTAAAGCTCCACCCCAAACTTTCCTGAAGGTAGCCACCCAGAGTCAGTGCCTCACAGGCTCACAAACTAAATCCAATATTCACCAGAGCCAATTTACAAGGCAAGAAGTCCATAGTTCATAAAGAAGGTTCCAACTCCATAAGGCAAGGCCCAGAGTCCACAAACAAGATTCAAGATCCACAGGGCAGAAACACGGTCCAAAGTCAGAATTTACAAAGGCCATTGGAAAGTACATGCCAATGCAAACACTCATTCCTGACAAAGACATTCTCTCCCAGCCTCGAATTAAATCAGCTCAAGCCAGGTGTTTCTTGTGAGGAAGGGTGGGGCAGCCTCCTCACCAGCAACCCCACAGAGCTCCTTTGACCTTCCCTCAGCTCCATTCTCCATGCCCTCGGATTGGTGAGGGAGGCAGCTCTTCATCATAGGGGATCTGTTGCCTCTCATTATCACTGCCTGTCTGCAGCCAATCCTCCACTGTGTTTGTGAGTGCAGGCAGCTTTCCATCCAGTCAACCAACTCCTTCAATGCCAGAGGAACCTAGGACAACATTGTCCACAGCCCTGGCCTCTCCAGACATTCCCGGGAGAGATGTACCATCCTTGTTGAATGGTCATGGTTCCAACTCCTCCTCCAAAATGGGATCTGATAGGACCACGATATATAGTATGGACATGAGTCATGGTCTTTCAGCAGTGGCAAATATTCCTGGATTTTAAATTTTTGGATACCAAATTTCTAGAATCTGTTGGATATTATTAGAGTGTAAAGCATTCCAGTAGCTCTATACTTCCTGAGAAGCCAACCATTGTTACATGTTCTTCATGTTCCAACATTCACCCTAAAACATGATTTTGATATTCCAGAAGGCCCCCATACCTGGTTATGTGTCCAGGTTGGGCTCCCCTGAAACCAGAGACTTGACTAGATGGATCCATTGTTGAAAGGCCATTTTTTAATTCTCCCTCCATTTCAATTGTATTTTGAGTTTTTAAGATATTTTTACTAATGTTTTTTTTATATTTGCATTCACTGTTTTTATATAGTTTTAATCTGTTATTATTGTGGGCTGCTCAGAGTGACCGTTGGTGCGATGGATGGCTATATACATTTGATAGAGATAGATAGAATCAGCTTTTCCTGTAGATGTTTTTTTAAAAATACAGAACAGTCTTCACAGATAATACCCCACAATATCCCAAACATCACCACCCAGCGTACTGAAAGATGCCTGTCACAGGTAAATCTGTCAGCTGCTTAACAACCGTTGTGTTTTTGGCTAGGGCTATAATTATTTGCTTTTTCACACCTCTTTTATACTTTGGGGTTCTTTTTTCTTTTACTAAAGTTAGCCCTTAAGGTTTACATTTAAAAGTATATTTAAACAGTTATTGATAGAGTTTCCCCCTTCTTTTAGTTTAACATCTGCCAGTCTTCTACAAATATACAGCTTACCCAAGCAAAAGTAAAAGCAAGGAGAAGAAGGGGGCCCCTATTATCCTCTGTAACACAAGAGAAAATCCTAAATCAGATTTGAAGCTCGTAAATATAATAGCCCCCAAACCATACTATCCCACATTTAGTAACTGCACAGTTTTAAAAAAAACCATTTCATGGTTTTGAAACTTAAACGAGGAGGAAGGAAAGAGGGTTAAGGTAAATGTTTCCAATTGTCCTTTGTGAAAACTGAAAGCCCCACCCATTATTCAGCAATCAAAATTAGTCAGCCCCATTAATTAGTCATAAATGATCCAGTAAACAGCAGTTTGAGGAAAGCACTTGGTAGGGTTTCAACTGCCTTGTTCCCAGTTATGACTTTTCTAATCCAGATGGCCTAGTCTTTTCTTTAAAGTGTCTAGTAACTCTTGGTAAACAAAGTACATATGGTAAGCACAACTTTATCTGCAAATAAAACACACACACACACACACAATTCCTTTGGTTACCTACCTGCCTGCACCATCTGTCAAGCAGATGGTTCAGGTTTCATTCATAAGATTAGGTAGGGGAGGATAGCTGAAAGACAGGCCCTCAAGGTAACATTTGATTCCAGGTACCAGCCTGCAATAGAGATACTCTGAAACATGCAACATCAGGCTGAAAGACATCAGATCTCCTTGTTCCTAAGAACATTTTCTACTTACTGCTCTTCAAGATACAGATTTCACAATACTTATTTATGAAATACAAGGTTTTCTTAAAGGGAGAGAGGGGGAGGGAATTTTTTCAATGATGTGGGTCACGTCAGAAATATATTGTGAAACTGACAGACCAAACTAATGTGATGTTAAGGGTTTTATCGGTCAAGGTTGCAAAAGATTAACAGTTGGTGGGAAAAAACATTTCAGGAGCTTTAGTTGCAATGCAACTTGGAGGTAGTCTTATGTTTTAAATGTTTAAAGTAATTTTAAAGAAAATTGTTATATAAAAGTGATTTTAAAAAGTTCATCTACTAAAGCAGAGTTGGTTAGATAGATAGTACTCACATTTGTCACGTAATTTCCTATCCAATAAATCTGCCATTTTAAAAATTTTAATTAATAAACCTTTCTCACTGATATGGGAAATATTGTGAGCATAATGAGGTGTCAGTACAACCGAAGAGATGAAGAATGACCAGTTAGTCATCTTTTTACATATAAAAACTGACATTAAAGCAACTAAGTAATTATTTCAGTTGGAGATGCAGAAATAAAAATAAATATATCCATACATATACCGAAGAAAATATTCTGTTCAAGACATCCAGTAGGAGAAACACTTATAATTTTAGCAATATATATGTATATGTGTGTACACACACACACACACACACACACACACACATCCAGAACCGAAAGCATTAATTTTTGAATACCACATTTAAAAAAGCTCATGATATCATGTATGAATCTGCTCATGATACAAGTTAATAAACACATTTCATAGATTCTATATAAGGAAAAATGAAGATTGTCTACTTAGTGGTTATTTTTGAATTTATTTCCTACTTTTAAATATTAACCCAAAGTAAGAGTGTTTTCAAAAAATTTATGCAGGAAGCAGAGAGGAGTACAATCATAGTAAGAATCTTCTCAAGGAGATTTCTTGTATTAATTACTTTCTAAGGATCTGTGAATGTAGACTTCAGTATTCATTTCAATTTTCCTTTTGTTATACTCCAATATTGTTCAGAATATTTTTATACAGTCATTTGTTACTATCTGTCAAATTAATATGAAATAATTAAAGTCTGTTCACCAATGGAACTTTTAAGTATATTTGACCAGAGGTTATATTAAAATCTTCCATCCCTAGCGAAGCTTTAAATATTTTTTTGTGTGTGTGTGGGTGGGTGGGTGTGCGCGCGTGCATGTGTGCAAATCATTAAGATTTGTAATACCGTATATACTTGAGTATAAGCCGAATTTTTCAGCCCACTTTTTGGGCTGAAAAATTCCACTTCGGCTTATACTCCAGTCAACAAAAAAAACTTACCGAGGACTTGTGCGCGGCCGAGGCTTTGGTGCTTCCGGGATCGCCCGCACCTCTCCCAAGCCACCGCCGTCCGAGACCTGCCGAAGTTTGGGGAGGTTTGGGGAGGTGCGCGCGCACCTCCCCAAACTCCGCGCCTTGCCTGCCTGCTTCTTTCCGCAGCGGAAAGAAGCAGGCAGGCAGGGCGCGGAGGAACGGAGACTTGCCGACGTTTGGGGAGGTTTGGGCGCCTCCCCAAACCTCGGCAGGTCTCCGTTCCTCCGCGCAGACCTGCCGACGTTTGGGGAGGTTTGGGCGCCTCCCCAAACCTCCCCAAACCTCGGCAGGTCTCCGTTCCTCCTGCCGACCTTTGGGGAGGTTTGGGCGCCTCCCCAAACCTCCCCAAACCTCGGCAGGTCTCCGTTCCTCCGCGCAGACCTGCCGACCTTTGGGGAGGTTTGGGCGCCTCCCCAAACGTCCCCAAACCTCGGCAGGTCTCCGTTCCTGTTTGGGGAGGTTTGGGCGCCTCCCCAAACGTCCCCAAACCTCGGCAGGTCTCCGTTCCTCCGCGCAGACCTGCCGACCTTTGGGGAGGTTTGGGCGCCTCCCCAAACGTCCCCAAACCTCGGCAGGTCTCCGTTCCTGTTTGGGGAGGTTTGGGCGCCTCCCCAAACCTCCCCAAACCTCGGCAGGTCTCCGTTCCTCCGTGCAGACCTGCCGACCTTTGGGGAGGTTTGGGCGCCTCCCCAAACGTCCCCAAACCTCGGCAGGTCTCCGTTCCTGTTTGGGGAGGTTTGGGCGCCTCCCCAAACCTCGGCAGGTCTCCGTTCCTCCGCGCAGACCTGCCGACGTTTGGGGAGGTTTGGGCGCCTCCCCAAACCTCCCCAAACCTCGGCAGGTCTCCGTTCCTGTTTGGGGAGGTTTGGGCGCCTCCCCAAACCTCCCCAAACCTCGGCAGGTCTCCGTTCCTCCGCGCAGACCTGCCGACCTTTGGGGAGGTTTGGGCGCCTCCCCAAACGTCCCCAAACCTCGGCAGGTCTCCGTTCCTGTTTGGGGAGGTTTGGGCGCCTCCCCAAACGTCCCCAAACCTCGGCAGGTCTCCGTTCCTCCGCGCAGACCTGCCGACCTTTGGGGAGGTTTGGGCGCCTCCCCAAACGTCCCCAAACCTCGGCAGGTCTCCGTTCCTGTTTGGGGAGGTTTGGGCGCCTCCCCAAACGTCCCCAAACCTCGGCAGGTCTCCGTTCCTCCGCGCAGACCTGCCGACCTTTGGGGAGGTTTGGGCGCCTCCCCAAACGTCCCCAAACCTCGGCAGGTCTCCGTTCCTGTTTGGGGAGGTTTGGGCGCCTCCCCAAACCTCCCCAAACCTCGGCAGGTCTCCGTTCCTCCGTGCAGACCTGCCGACGTTTGGGGAGGTTTGGGCGCCTCCCCAAACCTCCCCAAACCTCGGCAGGTCTCCGTTCCTGTTTGGGGAGGTTTGGGCGCCTCCCCAAACGTCCCCAAACCTCGGCAGGTCTCCGTTCCTCCGCGCAGACCTGCCGACCTTTGGGGAGGTTTGGGCGCCTCCCCAAACGTCCCCAAACCTCGGCAGGTCTCCGTTCCTGTTTGGGGAGGTTTGGGCGCCTCCCCAAACGTCCCCAAACCTCGGCAGGTCTCCGTTCCTCCGCGCAGACCTGCCGACCTTTGGGGAGGTTTGGGCGCCTCCCCAAACGTCCCCAAACCTCGGCAGGTCTCCGTTCCTGTTTGGGGAGGTTTGGGCGCCTCCCCAAACCTCCCCAAACCTCGGCAGGTCTCCGTTCCTCCGCGCAGACCTGCCGACCTTTGGGGAGGTTTGGGCGCCTCCCCAAACCTCCCCAAACCTCGGCAGGTCTCCGTTCTTCCTGCCGACCTTTGGGGAGGTTTGGGCGCCTCCCCAAACCTCCCCAAACCTCGGCAGGTCTGCGCGGAGGAACGGAGACCTGCCGAGGTTTGGGGAGGTTTGGGGAGGCGCCCAAACCTCCCCAAACAGGAACGGAGACCTGCCGAGGTTTGGGGACGTTTGGGGAGGCGCCCAAACCTCCCCAAAGGTCGGCAGGTCTGCGCGGAGGAACGGAGACCTGCCGAGGTTTGGGGAGGTTTGGGGAGGCGCCCAAACCTCCCCAAACAGGAACGGAGACCTGCCAAGGTTTGGGGAGGTTTGGGGAGGCGCCCAAACCTCCCCAAAGGTCGGCAGGTCTGCGCGGAGGAACGGAGACCTGCCGAGGTTTGGGGAGGTTTGGGGAGGCGCCCAAAGCTCCCCAAACAGGAACGGAGACCTGCCGAGGTTTGGGGACGTTTGGGGAGGCGCCCAAACCTCCCCAAAGGTCGGCAGGTCTGCGCGGAGGAACGGAGACCTGCCGAGGTTTGGGGACGTTTGGGGAGGTGCCCAAACCTCCCCAAACGTCGGCAGGTCTGCGCGGAGGAACGGAGACCTGCCGAGGTTTGGGGACGTTTGGGGAGGCGCCCAAACCTCCCCAAACAGGAACGGAGACCTGCCGAGGTTTGGGGACGTTTGGGGAGGCGCCCAAACCTCCCCAAAGGTCGGCAGGTCTGCGCGGAGGAACGGAGACCTGCCGAGGTTTGGGGACGTTTGGGGAGGCGCCCAAACCTCCCCAAACAGGAACGGAGACCTGCCGAGGTTTGGGGACGTTTGGGGAGGCGCCCAAACCTCCCCAAAGGTCGGCAGGTCTGCGCGGAGGAACGGAGACCTGCCGAGGTTTGGGGACGTTTGGGGAGGCGCCCAAACCTCCCCAAACAGGAACGGAGACCTGCCGAGGTTTGGGGAGGTTTGGGGAGGCGCCCAAACCTCCCCAAAGGTCGGCAGGTCTGCGCGGAGGAACGGAGACCTGCCGAGGTTTGGGGAGGTTTGGGGAGGCGCCCAAAGCTCCCCAAACAGGAACGGAGACCTGCCGAGGTTTGGGGACGTTTGGGGAGGCGCCCAAACCTCCCCAAAGGTCGGCAGGTCTGCGCGGAGGAACGGAGACCTGCCGAGGTTTGGGGACGTTTGGGGAGGCGCCCAAACCTCCCCAAAGGTCGGCAGGTCTGCGCGGAGGAACGGAGACCTGCCGAGGTTTGGGGAGGTTTGGGGAGGCGCCCAAACCTCCCCAAACAGGAACGGAGACCTGCCGAGGTTTGGGGAGGTTTGGGGAGGCGCCCAAACCTCCCCAAAGGTCGGCAGGTCTGCGCGGAGGAACGGAGACCTGCCGAGGTTTGGGGACGTTTGGGGAGGCGCCCAAACCTCCCCAAACAGGAACGGAGACCTGCCGAGGTTTGGGGACGTTTGGGGAGGCGCCCAAACCTCCCCAAAGGTCGGCAGGTCTGCGCGGAGGAACGGAGACCTGCCGAGGTTTGGGGAGGTTTGGGGAGGCGCCCAAACCTCCCCAAACAGGAACGGAGACCTGCCGAGGTTTGGGGACGTTTGGGGAGGCGCCCAAACCTCCCCAAACAGGAACGGAGACCTGCCGAGGTTTGGGGACGTTTGGGGAGGCGCCCAAACCTCCCCAAAGGTCGGCAGGTCTGCGCGGAGGAACGGAGACCTGCCGAGGTTTGGGGACGTTTGGGGAGGCGCCCAAACCTCCCCAAACAGGAACGGAGACCTGCCGAGGTTTGGGGACGTTTGGGGAGGCGCCCAAACCTCCCCAAAGGTCGGCAGGTCTGCGCGGAGGAACGGAGACCTGCCGAGGTTTGGGGACGTTTGGGGAGGCGCCCAAACCTCCCCAAACAGGAACGGAGACCTGCCGAGGTTTGGGGACGTTTGGGGAGGCGCCCAAACCTCCCCAAAGGTCGGCAGGTCTGCGCGGAGGAACGGAGACCTGCCGAGGTTTGGGGACGTTTGGGGAGGCGCCCAAACCTCCCCAAACAGGAACGGAGACCTGCCGAGGTTTGGGGACGTTTGGGGAGGCGCCCAAACCTCCCCAAAGGTCGGCAGGTCTGCGCGGAGGAACGGAGACCTGCCGAGGTTTGGGGAGGTTTGGGGAGGCGCCCAAACCTCCCCAAACAGGAACGGAGACCTGCCGAGGTTTGGGGAGGTTTGGGGAGGCGCCCAAACCTCCCCAAAGGTCGGCAGGTCTGCGCGGAGGAACGGAGACCTGCCGAGGTTTGGGGACGTTTGGGGAGGCGCCCAAACCTCCCCAAACAGGAACGGAGACCTGCCGAGGTTTGGGGACGTTTGGGGAGGCGCCCAAACCTCCCCAAAGGTCGGCAGGTCTGCGCGGAGGAACGGAGACCTGCCGAGGTTTGGGGAGGTTTGGGGAGGCGCCCAAACCTCCCCAAACAGGAACGGAGACCTGACGAGGTTTGGGGAAGTTTGGGGAGGCGCCCAAACCTCCCCAAACAGGAACGGAGACCTGCCGAGGTTTGGGGAGGTTTGGGGAGGCTCCCAAACCTCCCCAAAGGTCGGCAGGTCTGCGCGGAGGAACGGAGACCTGCAGAGGTTTGGGGAGGTTTGGGGAGGCGCCCAAACCTCCCCAAAGGTCGGCAGGAGAAACGGAGACCTGCCGAGGTTTGGGGAGGCGCCCAAACCTCCCCAAAGGTCGGCAGGTCTGCGCGGAGGAACGGAGACCTGCCGAGGTTTGGGGAGGTTTGGGGAGGCGCCCAAACCTCCCCAAAGGTCGGCAGGAGGAACAGAGACCTGCCGAGGTTTGGGGAGGTTTGGGGAGGCGCCCAAACCTCCCCAAAGGTCGGCAGGAGGAACGGAGACCTGCCGACGAGCCGCGGCTACACAGGGTATTCCTGTGTATTCAGGCTTGCAAAATGGCGGATCGAGCCTCTGCTGGCGGCAGAGGCTTGCAGAACGGCGGATCGGCTTATACTCGAGTCAATAACTTTTTCCAGTTTTTGGGGGTGAAATTGGGGGTCTCGGCTTATACTCGAGTCGGCTTATACTCAAGTATATACGGTAGTTTTTATCCTTTTTCCACATAGCATGCACACAATGGAGGTCTACAAAATTATGAAAACCACAGCTGCTGGCTGATCCTAGACATAAAGCTAAACCATGGCTTTCAAATTAGAACAGCAATCTTCAGACAAGCGCCCTGCTCTGGCCAGCGCACAGGGACTCAGTTTTCAAGCTACACAATGCTTTAGAGCCTGGGTGTCAAACTCAATTGCATCACGTGACATATCACGACACATTGCAACGTTTTTTGCCTTTGTGGAGCCGGGGGGGGCATGGCCTGCGCATGACATATCCAGCCCGCAGGCCGCCAGTTTGACACCCCGGCTTTAGAGTCACAACAAAAAGGTCTGAGGAATTACAGACCCCTTCAACAGCCGTGGAAGCACTTAATTGCTTTTATGCCTGAAGCTCAACCTAACACTAATGAATTTTAGCTTAGCTTTAAATTTAGCTTTAAAATTTTAACTATTGTTATTTTTAACATTCCAACTTGATTCAGTTTTCATCCATTCAATCATGTTTGATTCTTGAAGACTACCTGAATAAGACCGTGCACTTTTTTTTTGACAAGATTTTTCAGAAGTGTTTAGCACTGCCTGTTTTCTAAAGATGGAAGAAGTGACTGGCCCAAGGTCACCCAACTGATTTTGGGTGACCTTGGGCCAATCAAAACTACAACTCATGGTCTTCTCCCAGGTTCTAGCCTTAACCACTACACCCAACTGGCTCTCCAATTTTAACTACTGTTACTTTTAACTTTCCAACTTCATAAATTAAAGAACAGGCTATTTTACGTCATCTGTAGAGTTACACATATCTATGTGTTCAGAACTTCTGAAAGATGCTTTATTCTCCAGTTCTGTGAAAAATATATGCGGAACTTAAACCAGGAAAACAAAACTGAATCTCAACTATTTTCCTGTAGAGCCAACTTAATGTAAATCGGTTCTCAGAAATTTGCATGTCTCTTGTTGAGGTCAGCTCTTTCTTTAAATCAGGGGGGAAATGCTTCAACTGGTTTTGCTTGTGGGGAAAAAGCAACTTTCTATTTGGAAAATGATTTGTTCTGAAAATATTTATTACACTGGGGGCTGGAGGGGCTGGCAAATAACTAAGTGACAAAGGAACTTAGTTGTGAACAGAAATGGCAGCTTACTTCAGCACAATACAGTATGAGGAAGGGATGTATAAGCTATGTTGTGAAAGAAAAACTCACACTTTTAATCTGGCCTGCAATAGAACTGATGCTTGGAAAAGCAGCCAGGGATCTGGAGAAGTAATTCGGTCTAATGTCTAATTGGAAAACAAAGCATGGATCCATCAGCTAGATTTACCGTATGAAGTAATAAAAAAAAGCTAACCAGTTTCACTTTATGCAGCCATATCCATCAGCAGATGTTTTGCCTGGGAGCTAGGGTGACATCAGTTCAAACAGACCAGTCTCTGTATGCTTTATGAAGTTTGAAAAACGGATTTCTTTTATGAAATTACATTTTAAGAGGCAGCGGGTAATGTTTCCACAGTATATCAAGATACCAGCCCCTCCAAATATGAAATAACGGATTAGGTTTTATGTCATTAGTGTTTTATTTTTGTGTCTGCAATTAAGGAGGAAGGGGGAAAACCCTCCTGATGAGATAAGACTTTCTGCCAAATAAGTTACATTTTTTAAAGATTTTTTTCCCCACATTAGTGAATCAGTACTGTTCAGAGGACAAAAGAAAATTGCTGATACTGGATATCATCACCACTTGAGAAGCAGAAAATACTCTGTGTAACAGTCTCTGTAAATGGTCCACCGCCTTTTTAGAAACTGAACGAGAATTCTCCAGTATTACTGTCAACAATTTCACGAGTCTCCCATTATGTACTGAATTTAGGAGAAGTACTTCAGCAAGAACCAAAACTGCACAGAATGTAAGAGAGGACATGCACTGAAAAAATATAGGGACAACCCATGGCCCACTGGGTCACCATTCAGAGATGTTTCCTTACCTAAATAGAGAAACAGAACCATCTAGGCAAAAACAAAAAAAAAGCATGCGAACAGGTAAGGTAAAGGTACAGGTTTCCCCGCACATGCGTGCTAGTCGTTTCCAACTCTAGGGGCCGGTGCTCATCTCCGTTTCAAAGCCGAAGAGCCAGCACTTGTCCGAGGACGTCTCCGTGGTCATGTGGCCGGCATGACTAGACGCCAAAGGCACACGGAACGCTGTTACCTTCCCACCGTAGTGGTCCCTATATTTCTACTTGCATTTTTACGTGCTTTCCAACTGCTAGGTTGGCAGAAGCTGGGACGAGTAACAGGCGCTCACTCTGCTACGCGGCACTCAGGATTCGACCCGCCAAACTGCCGACCTTCTGATTGACAAGCTCAGTGTTCCAACCCACTGAGCCACCACGTCCCTGGGAACAGAAGCACCTTCTAAATCCCTGCTGGCTTGACTGCAGCTGACTACTTTCTAGCAGCCAATGGCAAGACCAGTCTACATAGCCTCTAAAGGACTAGGGCAGGCGTGTTTAACTCCCAGCCCGCGGGCCGGGCACGTCATCCCAAAACCATGCCCACCCCATTGCTGCCAATGGAGAAAAAGTTCTGATACGCTGCGCGACATCATGTGATGTCGCAAGTTCATGTCTGGGCTAGGGTGAGACTACTCTACTAAGCCACTTGGTGGTAGCACAACAGCACTGAAATGACCACAAATTTGCCAAATTTCCTTGGAGTCACAGGTCCCAGATTTTGAATGCTTTCCGTACATTAGCCCATTTGATGTACCATGGTTCAAAAATGGGTGCTCTCTGATCCAGTATTTCACCCAGATAAAGATCATGAAAATGAGAGTTTTAGTAGTAATGTATATTATTAAAATGTATGTGCCTCCCAACTACCGGTGACTCTTGTTTGATAAGAGTCAAATTAATAATAAAATATCTTACATCCAAAAAAAGAAATGAGTAAAAAGGTGTTTTAAAAACATAATCAGCCATGAAATCTAATTATATCGATATAACATATCAATATTTGTAATGATATCAACACAAATGAAATGCATACTGATCATGTACACTGCAGTGAGTTGGACAAATTAGACCATTTTAATTCTTGTACAGATTTCACATTCAAGATAGAAATTAAAAAATCCGCAGAAGGCAATACAGGTTTTGATTTTAACAACAAATTTCATCTGGTGAAGACACACATACTGTTAAGAATTTGCTGAGCAAAATCACAGACTTGTTAAAGCTACTCACATGAGTAAGAAATCTCTGTAAAAATGTTTACAAATGACTCACACTTTCGGTTAACAATGTTTTTATGAACTAGTGGTAACACCTGGCCAGCCTTGGCCAATTTCAAAAAAAAATGGTTAATCACCTACCACCTTTGGCCACTCTTTGTTATTATTTTAACTTCTAAATGTTTGCCTATCAAGCTGTTCTGGTTATTTCCAATTTCATAAGAGAGACTTACGGTATTAGAATCTGGAAACAGCTTACCTGATTTAGTTGCAAATTCAATGTACATGGGAAGTTACAAAAATCCAGATAACGTTAAATGCATTCAGTAAGCATTTAGACTATTTTACTGACCTTTCCAGGATAAACTCTGTTTAAAATATTCCTTGCTTTGAGATGCAGTATTTTTCTTTATTACTGGTCTTAAGGAAGCTATACTGATAGACATAGTCCAAATATTTTAGAGTGCACAAAGTTAGCTTCCACGGGGCAGACGTAGCTTCTCAAGACTTGGATAGAGCCCACAAGAAACTCCACGAGTGGTCACTAAACTTTAATTTTAATGTGATGGAAGAAGAAACTTATTGATATATGATGCGAAAGTAATATTACTTATATAATTTTAATTAAAGGTAAACATGAATAAAATTCAGTTAAGTTTAGTTTTCATTCTGAGGCAATTTGCTTTTGGTCATCAGCACACTTTTTAAAAGTATAGCTTTTGACACAGAAAAAAAATAGCAGAACCACTTTTAGCAAGCATAATAGTTTGCATACCAATTTGCATAACTATTAGTTACTAGACCATCCATCTTTCTTGCTCAGTTTAGATTGTGTAACGAAAGTGGGAAGGTTTACCCTCTCACCGATATGCCTTGCAGTCACCTGCAGAAAGAGAATTTAAATATTTATAAAACAAATTAGAATTGAATCCAAATTAGGATGCCAGCCCACCAAGGTATTCATCTAGAACAGGGATTCTCAACCCATGGTACGCGTACTACTGGTGGTACTTTGGCACCTGGCAGGTGGTACGCGTACGATGGGCTGAAAATCACTGTAAAAAAAAAAGTGTAAATAAAAATGTAAAAGTGGATGAGCTGAAGCAGTGGCAGTGCCAGAGAGGCCTGGGGGAGAGTCAGCTGGAGCTGCAGTGTTGCCGGGGCTCTGTTGAGAGCCCAGGATCAATGCATGCAGCTACAGCTGATCGGCGCATTCGGTGGCCTGGGGGGTGGCTGGCAGCCGCACGCAGTCTTCGGGCGGAGATTCAGCTGGAGCTTTGGCGTTGCTGGGGCTCTGCTGAGAGCCTGGGATCGGCACACACACCTCCAGCTGATGGGCGTTTCCAGCACATCCGGAAGGGAAAAGGAAGAGGGAGGGGGAGAGAAGACATATAAAAGGAGGAGGAGGAAGAAGAGAAGATATGAAAGGAGGAGTAAAACCGGTACTTTCCCCCCCTTTTTTAAAAAAAGGCTTGTAATAAGTTTACTAGTCTACAGAATAAAATACAAAAGCAAATAGTGGGACACAGTGGGGAGGAAAAAAGGGAAAGAAAAGTGAGAGGGAGAAGGGAAAAAGAAAAGGCTTCCAACTTCCAACTTCCTCTGTTGCAGTAGAATGAAGCATTAACACTGAACCTCAACTTTTTACTTTTCCATAATACTATAAACTAGCCATTTCTATAACAACAAATCAATCTAATTGGTAAAGCCCCCAATCCCCTCCCTTTTATTTTTCCTTAGTCATCAAGTTTTTGACACCTTGCTAAGCACTGGTGATACTTGAATAATGTCATGTCCTAAAAGTGGTACAATCTCTGAAAAGGTTGAAAAGTCCTAATCTAGAACACAGGATATTATTCTTTTCTCTGACTGCACTGTCCTTTCAATTACCGATGGACAACTTCCAGTTAAAGAAAAACATACCAAATGGTGGAGTCCAGATAATCTGGAGTCATCCGACTCTTTCAAATTGAGATCAATTTGTGAGCATATTCAGTGTTATCTATACATTCAATCGAACCTCTTTTAGAGATAGAGTTCCAGTTGGAAAGTTGTTTAGATAGACGTGAATATTCTATTGCCAGAATTGATCTGCAGTGAGTGATGTTCGTCAGAGAGAGAGGAAGGAGCCACCAAACAAGGGATGATAAGCTGAAGAAGCTTTCTGTGGGATGACCAGATTATTACATGTAATTATGTCTCTGTTAGATCTAATGATGCTACATAATTGCTTAGACTACTTTCCATGGTTATGAATGACAAAACAGTCATATGAAAGGCTCAGTTTGTACAGATTTGTTTAAATGCTTGTGGTTGAAAATGAATATTGCTCAGGGTAGAAATGTGGAAAATTGTGAAATATCACCAGTAAACTAAAAGTCAAAGGGAACCAGCTCTATTGCTTAAAAGGTGATAAATGTCCTCTTCCAGCAACTGTTTCATCATTGGAACATGAAAGACAAATAATCTCTGCCAACGTTGATTCCCAAACTAGTAGCCAGTTCTTCTGTCAGAGATATTTAGAATTTAGACCCACTTTATGTTCTCTCAGGCACCAGAACACTCTTGACTCAGGGATAATCAGATATAAACACATATGACCAGAAATATGTATAAATGGTATCCAAATTACTTTGACTGGCAGTTGATTATAATATTCAAATTCTGAAAAAAAAATAATTAAGATGGTTTGGCATAAACAACAGAGGTAGAATATGAAATGGACCTATTTTACAAACATTTCAATGTGATTTCACATTTCAATGTGAAAATGCAATGAGCGATTCATCACTGAATTAATCTTCACCATTAGAGGTTTGAAAGAAGGAGCTCGCTCAATCATGATGTGATGTGACTGAATAATCAGCTTGATGAAGAAAATAACCATCAGACAGAGTATATTCAGGTCACTGAAAGCTTCGTAGGACAAAAACAACACTCTGAGTTGTGTTCCGAGATATACTAGAAACTCCTACAGATGTTTCAGCACAGACAAAATATCTCCTCTTGTAACCACAACAAAAAGGCCATTAGATAATTCTGGAGAAAGGTTCAGTTATATTTTGGACACAAAGAGGAGCTCCGATAACTGAGAACACTTTATTTTCACCATTCTGCTTCAATGCATGTGCCTACTACTATTGTCAAAAATGACCACTTGTAACAGTTGGAACCAAGTTAGTAATTCTGTTACCAAGATAATTGGCTAGCCAATCCATTATTGTTGCCTAACAACGTATTAACGGTGGGTGTTTAGGAAACTCGGTTTTTCTTGGCCAGAAAAGCACTAACTTTCTGCCAGGCTGCCAGTGCTTCACAACGTAAAGGAAAGACGGAATCACAGGCTGTTCATCTTTTAGCCCCACCCTCTGCTTTATTCTTCAGAGTACACCAGCTGCCTAACTAAAATTAAAATACAGCTCATGTTCGCTCTCAACAGAAGCCCATCTGCACACTGCACTAATCATCTGATTCCATAAAGTCCATTTGACTGTTTACTTAACAAGCAAGATTTTAAGACACACTACTGAAATGAGGTTTCCATCTATTCTTATTACTAACTGCCGATAATCAAAACAACCGGCAGTTTTCTACTAGAATCACAATAAGTTGTTCCACAGGGCAAAAGGAAGCTGCGCTGAAATAATAGTACCATAACAATTATGAGGGAAGTATAGCACAAAGTTCACTATTAAATAAAATTTAGGTAGTTACAGATCATTATATTAGTTCACCTGGAAACCATTATTTGGGCTTTCTTAAAAGAAAAGATAAGTCTTAAAGTAAAGAGGACTCCTGGGGACTTTCTGGACATATCCATGTAATTTTCTACACAATAGTATAGAAATATCATTTGCCACTGTCTTCTTTTGGGATTTCCTCCCCAATTTTCTAGTTTAATCTAGAGCCCTGGGAGTTGCCAGTTATCTGCCAGTCAGCCTAAACAAGTCCTATTTGTATTAATTGTTCAAGACCAGGCAAGGTTTATTAGATGTCTACTTCACTAGATTTGGCTTTTATTACTAAAGCTGAGGTTACAAATCCACTGATGTCACCATAACCAAGAAATGGGGTTCTCCATACATTCAGGACCCCAGTTCCGGGCATATAGCCAGATCAAGGCCTTCCCAAAAACTAGTGGGGTTGGGGCAATCTTAATCTCAGGAGTTAAGATGTTCCAGAGGGCAGGTGCTATGGCAGAAAAAGCATGCCTCTTGGTCTTCACCAGCTGACATTCTTTCACTGGCCCAGAATATGCCTATCTTGCCATATCAGATGTATGGGTAAAAACAACTGGAAGATGGTTCCTCAGGTAACCCATAAAACGGCTCTAAAAGTAACAACCAGGACCTTGACTATACATAGAGGCTTACTAGCAACCAGAGCAGCTCACATAGTTTGATTATCCTGAGGCTTACCTCAAACTTTTCACATCATCACATTCTGGGCCAAATGCAGTTTCTGAGAGATCTTCAAAGGTAGTCCTTTATAGAGTCCACTAGCTTAGTCATGAGTAATTGTGTGAAGGAACTCCCAGTCCAGGAAAGATCTTAGTTGACACACCAAATAGTCTAACTAGAGACCTTCCTGGCCATAATTGCCACCTACCTTATGAATCAAAGAGAACTTCCAACTTCCACTAGTTCTGTCTGGTGAAATATAATACCATTCAGAATTAAAGATGGAAAAGGTATGCTCAGAAGAACCAGAAACTGATAGCCACTCAATCTTGTCAAGGTTGAGTTTAAGTCTGTTCCTCCCAATCCAGACCAAACCACCTCTAGGTATTGTGACAAGATCTCTGTGACATCAAACGGTTGTCCTGGAGTTGAGAGGTATAACTGGGTATTGTCCTGGATCTGCAGCTCCTGCTGGAGCAGCACATGGAAGCAGTGGCAGGAAATCATTTGATGAGTCTGGGTGAATCTACTAACTAGTCACGCCTAGATCAAAGATATTGAAGATGGTAACTTTTGCCTTTATCATTTCTCAATTAGATAAGTGCAATTTGTTGTAGGTGGCAATGCCACTCAAGAAAATACAGAAACTGTATCTGGCATACAGCAGAGCTGTTTGCCTACTGACCAGCTCAAACTAGTTCATCAGAATAATACCTCTTATTTCAGACCTGTATTGGCTGACTGATTGACAATTAATTCGCCAACCTAGCAGTTCGAAAGCATGTAAATGCGGAGAGATAAATAGGTATCACTTCCATGGGAAGATAACAGCATTCCATGTGCCTCAGCATATAGTCATGCTGGCCACATGACCACAGAAGTGTCTTCAGACAAAGCTGGTTCCTTTCACTAAGAAATGGAAATGAACACTGGTCCTCCTTAACTATCTTACTCAAGTAACAAGGCCACAATCTGGCTAGGACAGGATGTTGCAGGTACCATCCTTGGAGACATTAGGGGTTGGGGATCTAGAAAATGGCATTTGCAGTAGCAGCCCCTTCAATTTAGAGCAACGTATCCCTTGAGGTCATATTAGTCTCCAGCACTTTATCTTTCAGGAAACATTATCTTGCACATGGCTTTTAGAGAGTGTTATTTAATGGAGGACAGCAGTAGATTTTTTAATATTGGAATGACTATAATATTTACAGATTCTATGTAACTATTGTTAAGCTACCTAGAGTAGTTTCAATAGGCAGCATACAAATAACTGTAATCAATTAAAGTCAATATAATTATTATTCAGGAATGTATTTAATAATGTTCCCATGCCCTTACATTAAAAATACAAGTTGGTAACAATTTTGGGGTCATATCCAAGATTTTTAGGGCCATCCTGGGGGTTCAACTACCTGGAATCCTCACTTGGAAGTTGTTCTGAGCATTCTGGAAAACAATAGTGATGCTTGTGTAGTAAACCAGGTAATAAACAATATTTGCAAGGATTTTATTAAAGAAAACAACTAAATGAACCAAGTGCTGTATAATTTCCACACTTCGGTGCAATTGCCACCAAATTATACCCGTCTTCTGTATTTTCCATTTCTGCTTTGAACAAGAATAGACATTATGCAAGGAAAGTTTTCAATCATCTCTACTAATTCAAGAGTGTTTATCAAAGCATAACACTTACTTAATTGAGTTTCGAAAGTGGTCTTCAGCAGGGCTTTTTACTGTACAACTATTCAATAGCCAGAGGTCTGCTTCTGCTGCATTTTCTGAAATATAAATACATGTTATGTATTTAAAATTTATTCTGTATGACATCACACAGAAGAGATTGTGATTCAACACTTTAATCAAAGGAGGGAAGTTTGCATAAGAATACGATTATGTGGCAATACTGGAGTATTAAAAATATGATTAAAAATGAACAAAAAACAGGTATAAATACTATGGGGGGGGAAAATCATATAAGCTGCTTAAAATGATAATTTGAGCAACCACACTTCTGCAATAGTTCTTCACTTACATAGATTGGATCATATAGATTATTGTCTTTTTCACCAAGCTGTGGTCCTTCGTTTACCCTTGATATAGTGCAGGCAACATGGACTCATCTTTTCTATTGAGAGCTAAGGGCTAACGTAGGGCAGGGGTCTCCAACCTTGGCAACTTTAAGACCTGTGGACTTCAACTCCCAGAATTCCACAGCCATACTAATGGCAGATTCATTACAATTGAAATGAAGGTGAGCAAATACATATTAGCATCAAGCCATCACATTAATGTGAAACAAAGCTGCCTATTCAAGATATATTCTGATCAGTATACAGTATACAGCCTTCCACAGGCTGGACGTTCAAGATGTCTGGGGAATGCAAACCCTAAACCTCTAAGCAGCTCATCCAATAGATCATATAAAATTAGGTTGTTTGCATCACTGCACAAGTAGTCCTCGATTTATGGCCGATATTTGGACCAGAATTACCGTTGCTAAGCAAGTTGGTTGTTAAGTGAATCACATCCAAAGTTAGGACTTGTTTGTTAAGTGAATCGCTGCAGTTGTTAAACAAATCATGCAGTCTTAAGCAAATCCAGTTTCTTCCATTCACTTTGTCAGGAGTCAGCTGGGAAAGTTGCAAATGGCAATCACATGATCCTAGGATGCTGCATGCTGGTTACCAACTGGCTGAATTTTGATTATATGACCTTGGAGATGTTGCAACTGTCATAAGTGCAAAGACCAGTCACAAGTTACTTTTTCAGTGCCACTGCAATTTTGAGCAGTCATTAAATTCCTTGTGTGTCCAATCACACTTGGCCAATATAGAATCCTATGATTCCAAAAGAATGGTTGTAAGTTAAGGACTACCTGTAAAAGATAACTTTTCAAGACTACTTATGTTGCCCAGAAAACGGGCAAAATGCAACTAAAGATATATACTTCTCCCTGGAATTGTTGATATGTGTGTCTAATTCCCTCTTCAATAGGAAACATGCGTTGTTCTACAAAGTTTGTGCCTGTTTAGTGAGACGCTGTATAAGTGAGTGTAAATAATTATTCTCTTACCCTTCTGTATGCCCTTTATCAATGCTCTGACAGTCAACAAAATAAATAACAAACATTGTTCAGAGAAATAAAAAGGGAAGAGTTAAAATTCACACCGTGGGTCTCATGAACTGACCCAAACTGAAGAAAAGGCATGAATGTTGTTTTGCACTCTTTTTGAGCCTGTTTTTACTACACAGATGGCAACAAATTAGTTACAGAAGTTTTGGAGATTTTTTTTAAAAAACAAAACAAAAGAAGCTTACTATAACCAAATGTAACAATTTAAACCCCGAACTGTAATATTTCCATAATTCAAAAGCAGTTAGAAATTTGCATTAAAGAGAGCTAACAGTGTTTAGTGACACGCAGAGTGTGTATCTGTAAGAATCGGATGCTTTCAA